>NC_090731.1:11555563-11630563 GCF_036898095.1 Palaemon carinicauda
GTCTTCTGCTCACTCTGGCCACGGCCAGTGTGTAAGCAATCTTCTTGGTCTCTTACTACTCCCCCCCTTTCTAAGGAAGAGGGAAGGCAACATTCAGGCTCGCTCCTGAGTTGTTGGCTAGACTCAGAATCTGAGGGTCCCGACCCTTCGGTCCGATTCATTCAAGATTTTGAGTCTCCATTCTGTGTCTGATGTCCCAAGACCTTCTCTTTCTTGCCAGTACAGGAATCGAGAGGTAGCGCTGGGAACAGCTGCAGTTTGGCCTCAGTTGCAGCCGATTTGGGAACACAAGGAGGACATGGGGGGAGAGTCACCAGTATACCTCTTCAGCCCGACTCAAGGACATTCATCTCGACCTGTCTTCAGACCCTCCCCCGTCACGTCGCCCTACAGCACGATGTTGGATACATCGCAACGTCCCTCGCCTTCGAGTAATACTACTCTGTGACGCAGGTGCTACAAGCTGGAGTCTGGAAGCGTCTGATGACCTTCGCAGCCCGCTTCCTGCAGGGCGTGACCCACAGGAGTCTCGATACGTTTTCTATCGCTCTGTGGTGGCTACACAACAGCTGGTCTAACCTCAGGCTCCTTTTTGGACAGGTAGCAGAAGGTTGAGGGCATTGTTATCAGGTTTTAGTCTGCATGAACGAAAGAAGTATGTCTGGCCCTTACTTCTTTCTTCATCATCCCCTCTACGGGGAAGCAGCATCCCTGGTCTCTGCATAGCTGACCTCGAACCTCTGCAGGTAAACCATGCTTCCTTGTGTTCCAAGTATTGAGTCAATACTGTCGCGTCCCCCATACCCTGACGAGGTGGTATTGGGAACGTCCTAACCCAGAGTTCCTTCTGGAACTCCAGGTCAACTGCCTAAGACGGGTCACACTTCTTCCTTCACACACAAGCTTACGTAGGCCACATGGTTCCTTGCGGTGCAAGGAACTTGTGAGGTGCAGGGACTTCCTTTTCTCGAGTGCGACTCACTCGGATTCTGAGTCCCCGGGTAAAGCCAAAGCCAGTATGGCTGGGGACTTTCCACCCTTCCTAAGGGATAAGTCACCCTTTGTAAATAGCGTGGTTTGTATTTCGGTTACGGAACAAATGACAAATTCGAAGATAATTTGTATTTTTCCTAACCATACAAACCTTAGCTATTTACACATATTTGCCCGCCAGCCCTGTCCCCCAAGACAAGTCCTACCTCTAAGTGAAAGTGAGTATTCACCTGTGTGTGAGGGGAGGAGGGGTAGCTAGCTACCACTCCCCTACCCCCCCGCTAACTAGCGCGGGGGTAATACACCCTCGTTAAATTCTAATGGCTCGCCATTTCAGCTACGCTAAAAGTAATACCCTTTGTAAATAGCTAAGGTTTGTATGGTTAGGAAAAATACAAATTATCTTCGAATTTGTCATATTTGTTTATATTCGACCTTCCTAATAGTAGGCGGTCTTTTCTTGGAACCGAAGTTAATTAACTTTGAGCCCGTCATTTCGTTTTTACCTGTTAACATATTATGCCATTTTAATGTTTTTGAAAGAATTTCTTTGATAGTCTTGTACTGTTTTCAAAGTTGAACTAACGTTTTGTTTTGTCTCTGCAGTTGTTGACGTTCAGAACGTTCAACTTGCGCTCTATCGTTACGATAGAGAGAGAGTCTATCACGGTGTCACGTTGCAGTAAGAGTAAACCGATTCTAGCGTTTTGTTCATTCTTTCTTAGCTTAAATGGTTCTATTCTAATAAAGGAACTTTTTATTGGGAAACCTTTCAGTTTTTTTCCTTTAACAATAATATGTTTTAACGATATATATAATTGGGCTCTTCTCTCAGGTGCTAAGTCAAGAGAGAGAGAGAGAGAGATAGAGATAGAGACGGAGGGAGAGAGAGGAGGGTAAACGTTTCGTTCAAGCGGGTAACGTTGTTATCGTTTTTGCTCTTCTCCCTAGTCTCTTTAGGGGAAGAAGGTAAACGTTTCTAGAGTTTTATTCTTGTTCTCAGACTTTATGCGGTGAGAGATTTTAAACGTAGTTTATTTGATCTAGTGTTTAATCTCTTTTCCAGCCACTGAATTATTTATCTTTCATTATGTTTTTCTGTTACATTGTAATACTGTTTTCGCAATTACTAACTTTTAATGAAGGATAGAATTGCGTGTTTCAGGTACAAACCACTTAAAGTTTCGAGTTCAGTGAAATAAGTGCAAACAGAAAATCAAAAGTGATAAAGTGATAAGCGCATAGTGTTACAGTGTTGCGTTCGAGGGTTCGTCTGTTTGTGCCAGTTGTTCGCCTAGTCTGGGACCTCTTACAAGCTCCCAAGCCCAGGGGAGAAGTAATGTCGAAGGACTTATGGGTTCAGCAGGCCTTGATCGACGAACAGACGTTTCCCTCCGTGGTTTCGGGTGTAACCAACTCACGTAGCCGACGTGATCACCTCACCCACACAAAGACGAGAGAGCCCATTTATTCCTCGTCTGCGGAAGAGGTTTCTCGCAGAAACCATGGACCAAATCTTGCAGCTTTTAAGTGCAAGTCGGTCCCTTCCGCGCAAGTCCAACTCCTAGGTGGTGCCATTAGCACTGGGTCAGTTCGGACTTGCTGCAGTACGACAACTGCACACCTCCCAGAGAGGCAAGGTGGTATCGCAACAGACAGTAACTCCGTCTGTTGCCGCACCAGCTGTTTTAGACCCTCAGTTTCAACGGACAGTAGCTCCGTTTGTTGTTGTCTTTCTTAAACTCTAGTGGTCTATGCTGCTGACAATGCAGTCTCAGCTTGCGGTGTTGATGCAGGAGTTTCAGGCAGAGAAGGTTAACACACCTCCTCCTGCGAGCGCTCCTCCACCTCTACGCAGTCCCAGCCTGCCAGACGTATGATGTTGAGGTTCCTCAAGCTACCTCCATGCGTGAGCTGCCGCATTGGGAGTTGCCAGATACCAGCTCTGTGCAGCAACCTCCCCTTTCCTTGAGGCAGGAGCCTCTTGCCACGCGGCAACCTCCTCAACACTTGAGGCAGGAGCCTTATGCTTTGCATGAGGTAGGAGCCTCTTGCGTTGCCACTACCTCCTCCATCCTCGAGGCAGCTACCTCTTGCGGTGCGACAACCTCCACCATCCTCGAGGCAGGCAACCTCAACTCCACCTCTGCGCAGTCCACCCTGCCAGACGTATGATGTTGAGGTTCCTCAACCTACCTCCACGCGTGAGCTGCCGCATTGGGAGTTGCCAGATACCAGCGCTATGCAGCAACCTCTTGCGTTGCGGCAACCTCCACCATCCTTGAGGCAGCAACCTCAACTCTTGCGGCAGCCACCTCCACTCTTGAGGCAAGAACCTCAACTCTTGAATGGCTCTCGTGGCATGGTTGGTTTCGACCTGGCCTTTCATTAGAAGGGGCTAGCGTTCGATCCCAAGTATGATGTAGAAATTTATTTCTATTTGAACACGATGTTGTGTTGATATTTATCCATATTGACTCATTAGGGGTAATTTGTATGAATTACTACCAATTGTGTCACGTGGTGGCCCGGGGAAATCTGGTAAAACTCGCTGGTAAAGAGACTGATGTCTCACCAGGTAAATCCTCGGACAGCTAGATTAGTGTCAGGTTCAGATTTCTTTAAAAAATCCTCCTCTACCCATCAGGCAGCCTCATGCTTATGAGGAGCCTCATGCTATGCGGCATCCTCCTCAAACCATGAGGCAAAAGCCTCATGCTATGCGGCAACCGCCTCAACCCATGAGGCAGGAGCCTCATACTATGCGGCATCCTCCTCAACGCATGCGGCATAAGCCTCATCCCTTGCAGCATAAGCCTCATCCCTTGCAGCTTGAGCCTCATCCCATGCAGCATGAGTCTCATACCATGCAGCATGAGCCTCATCCCATGCAGCATGAGCCTCATCCCATGCAGCATAAGCCGCACGCCATGCAACATGCTCTGCTTACCTTACAGCATGCTCTACATACAGCATGCTCTGCATACCTTACCGCATGCTTCTCAGTCACACATCTTTGGTTGTTGCCAACTCACTAGACTGTCAAGCAGTTTCATAACGTTGCCTTCTAGTCTGCTGCTTTTGCACCAGTGAAACCCTCACTGAGAGAACTTAGCTTTTCTCGGATATGGTTCCTGTAGATGAGAAAGTGCTATTCTCCCTCCTTCTGATTTTCCCTTGAGGACTCTGTCATTTGGAGAGGAGCCTTTAGCTGCTTAGCCTCCTATGGACTTTTATTTAAGCATAGCATGCTTCCAGGGAGGGTAATGGTTCCACTTCAGTCGCTAACCCCGTCTGTTACCACACCTGCTCCCATAGACCTTGAGCTGTGTTGCAAGACATGCAGTCCAAGCTTAGTCCTTGTTAGAGGATTTTTTGTTTACGGAGTCAGTGTGTCACTGGGAAGACGTTCAACAACCAGCAGAAGTGTCTTGTTGTGACGCAGTGCGGCAACCTCAGCAACCCGATAAGGAGTTGTCTGTACGACCCAGACAGTCTAGACAGCTTCGGGTTGTCACTGTACTTCCTCGCTTCCCCATGGTTGACAGTTCACAGACTGTGCAGCAGTACCATGATCTTGTGTCCGGCTCCGTCAGACGACTAGCTTTTAAGAGCTCCCACAAGTCGTCGCTGTCTGGAGATTCTCAGATGGACTATGGATCTGACCAAGGAACTGGGCCTCCTGGTCAATTTTGAGGAGTCCCAGCTCGTCCCATCCCAGACCATTGTCTACCTGGGTATGGATCTTCAGAGTCGAGCTTTTCGGGCTTTTCCGTCGGCCCCAAAGATATACTAAGCCCTAGATTGCATCCAGAGCATGCTGAGAAGGAACCGATGCTCAGTCAGGTAGTGGATGAGTCTAACAGGGACACTTTCATCGCTGGCACTGTTCATCGAGTTAGGGAGACCCCACCTCCCCCCCTTCAGTATCATCTAGCGGCTCACTGGATAAAGGACATGACGCTAGAGACGATCTCAGTTCCTGTTTCCGAAGAGAGGAGGTCTACTCTCACGTGGTGAAAGAACAGCTTTCTTCTCAAGGAAGTCTACCTTTGGCTGTTCAGAAACCCGACCGCCGTCTCTTCTCTGACGCATCAGACACGGGCTGGGGTGTGACTTTGGACGGACAGGAATGCTCGGGAACATGGAATCAGGAGCTAAGGACACTTCACATCTATTGCAAGGAGCTGTTGGCGGTTCATCTGACCTTGATAAACTTCAAGTCCCTCCAGCTTAACAAGGTGGTGGAGGTGGACTCTGACAACACCACAGCCTTGGCTTACATCTCCAAGCAGGGAGGGACTCATTCGTGGAAGTTGTTCTAGATCGCAAGGGACCTCCTCATCTGGTTAAAAGATCGAAAGCTCACGCTGGTAACGAGGTTCATTCAGGGCGATATGAATGTCATGGCAGATCGCCTTAGCCGGAAGGGTCAGGTCATCCCCACAGAGTGGACCCTTCACAAGAATGTTTGCAGCAGACTTTGGGCCCTGTGGGGTCAGCCAACCATAGATCTGTTCGCTACCTCGATAACCTAGAGGCTTCCGTTGTATTGTTCTCCGATTCCAGACCCAGCAGCAGTTCACGTGGATGCTTTTCTGCTGGATTGGTCCCATCTCGACCTGTATGCATTCCCGCCGTTCAAGATTGTCAACAGGGTACTTCAGAAGTTCGCCTCTCGCAAAGGGACACGGCTGACGTTGGTTGGCTCCGCTCTGGCCCGCGAGAGAATGGTTCATAGAGGTACTGCAATGGCTGGTCGACATTCCCAGGACTCTTCCTCTAGGAGTGGACCTTCTACGTCTACCTCACGTAAAGAAGGTACATCCAAACCTCCACGCTCTTCGTCTGACTGCCTTCAGACTTTCGAAAGACTCTCAAGAGCTAGGGGCTTTTCGAAGGAGGCAGCCAGAGCGATTGCCAGAGCAAGGAGGACATCCACTCTCAGAGTCTATCAGTCTAAAGGGGAAGTCTTCCGAAGCTGGTACAAAGCCAATGCAGTTTCCTCATCCAGTACCACTGTAACCCAGATTGCTGACTTCCTGTTACATCTAAGGAACGTAAGATCCCTTTCAGCTCCTACGATTAAGGGTTACAGAAGTATGTTGGCAGCGGTCTTCCGCCACAGAGGCTTGGATCTTTCCACCAACAAAGATCTACAGGACCTCCTTAGGTCTTTTAAGACCTCAAAGGAACGTCGGTTGTCCACTCCAGGCTGGAATCTAGACGTGGTCCTAAGGTTCCTTATGTCATCAAGATTTGAACCTCTCCAATCAGCTTCTTTTAAGGACCTCACATTAAAAACTCTTTTCCTCGTGTGCTTGACAACAGCTAAAAGAGTAAGTGAGATCCACGCCTTCAGCAGGAACATAGTTTTCACATCTGAAACGGCTACATGTTCCTTGCAGCTCGGTTTTTTGCTAAAACGAGCTTCCTTCACGTCCTTGGCCTAAGTCGTTCGAGATCCCAAGCCTGTCCAACTTGGTGGGGGACGAACTGGAGAGAGTACTTTGCCCAGTTAGAGCTCTTAGGTACTATCTAAAAAGGTCATAACCTTTACGAGGACAATCAGAAGCCTTATGGTGGGCTATCAAGAAGCCTTCTCTTCCAAGGTCTAAGAACTCAGTTTCTTACCTATTCAGGCTCCTGATTAGGGAAGCACATTCTCATCTGAAGGAAGAAGACCTTGCTTTGCTGAAGGTAAGGACACATGAAGTGAGAGCTGTGGTTACTTCAGTGGCCCTCAAACAGAACCGTTCTCTGCAGAGTGTTATGGATGCAACCTATTGGAGAAGCAAGTCAGTGTTCGCATCATTCTATCTCAAAGATGTCCAGTCTCTTTACGAGAACTGCTACACCCTGGGACCATTCGTAGCAACGAATGCAGTAGTAGGCGGGGGCTCAGCCACTACATTCCCATAATCCCATAACCTTTTTAACCTTTCTCTTGAATACTTTTTATGGGTTGTACGGTTGGCTAAGAAGCCTTCCACATCCTTGTTGATTTGGCGGGTGGTCAATTCTTTCTTGAGAAGCGCCGAGGTTAAAGGTTGAGATGAGGTCCTTTAGTATGGGTTGCAGCCCTTTATACTTCAGCACCTAAGAGTCGTTCAGCATCCTAAGAGGACCGCTACGCTCAGTAAGAAAGACGTACTTAATAAAGGCAGAGTAATGGTTCAAGTCGTCTTCCTTACCAGGTACTTATTTATTTTATGTTATTTTTGAATAACTAATAAAATAAAATACGGGATACTTAGCTTCTGTGTTAACATGTATGCTGGTCTCCACCCACCACCCTGGGTGTGAATCAGCTACATGATTATCGGGTAAGATTAATATTGAAAAATGTTATTTTCATTAGTAAAATAAATTTTTGAATATACTTACCCGATAATCATGATTTAATTGACCCACCCTTCCTCCCCATAGAGAACCAGTGGACCGAGGAAAAAATTGAGGTGGTGTTGACAAGAAGTACTAGAGTACCTGACCACAGATGGCGCTGTGGTGTTCACCCCCACCTGTATAGCGATCGCTGGCGTATCCCGACCGTAGATTTCTGTCGGCAACAGAGTTGACAGCTACATGATTATCGGGTAAGTATATTCAAAAATTTATTTTACTAATGAAAATAACATTTTTAAATATTTAACTTAGCCGGTGAATATATAATAGCTGCTACTCAGCGGCTCGACAGAAAACACACTCAAAAACTCGCGAGCGATCGCTATGAAAGTTGCGGGTGTGACCATCAGCGCCAACTATCGGCCAGATGCCACTCTTGCATGTAAACAAACCCTTCAATTCTTCTCTGTCGACCTTGACGACAAGACGTATCATTACTCGCTGTAGAACCTGGAGTTTTCTCAACATATTTGGTGAAGTACTTCCTTTTGGTTTGAGCTTTCGCAATGCAGGTGTTTTATCTTCAACTTAAATCTTGAACTCGTTTTTGGATAGATTTAATTTTTGATGACTTTGGATTGTTTTTTGGACTTTCTTTGACTTTTAAATGGCCGACCCTTCCCTTAGTACGGAAGTGTGTTTTAGGCTTTTAACAATTATCTTATCACGTTATAAATTAATTATAGATTTTCCTCTATATATTTTATATCTCAACCGCCTTTATTAGGCCTCTTCGATTAGCTTTCCATTTATAATAAACATCAAGATAAATTTTAATGATTTGTTTATATGCGACATTTCCTGAGAGTAGGCGGTCCTAACTTGGAAACCGAAGTTAAACAACGTTGAGCCCTTTCAATCGTAAATAACTTTTACAGAGATAATGATTTAAAACTTATTAAATGAATATTTTTTAGTAAATATTTTATGAAAGATTTTCTTTGAATAGTCTTCGTACTGTTTCAAAGATGAACTAACGTTTAGTTTAGTTATGCTACGCAGTTTGCGCTCTATCGTTACGATAGAGAGAGAGAGTATCACGGTTTCACTTTGCAGAAAGAGTAAATAGATTCTGACGTTCATTCGTCTTTCAAAGCTTAAATGTTTTAAATTCTATTTTAAAGGAACTTTTTAATTGAAAAACCTTTCAGTTTTTTCCTTTGGTCAAATAACCTGTTTATTGACGAAACGTAAGTGGGCTCTTCTCTTCGGTGCGAAATCAAGAGAGAGAGAGAGAGAGAGATAGAGACGGAGAGAGAGAGAGGAGAGAGAACGTTCCGATCTTTATTCTCGTCCCAAGCGAGTAACGTTGTTCTCGAGTTACTCTCGTTCCTAGTCTCTGTACGGGGAGAAAGGATAAAACGTTTTTAGTTTTTATTCTCGTACCAAGGCACTGTACGGTGAGAGATTGAAAACGTAGTTTTTGAATGAACTAGTGTTTAGTCTCTTTCCCAGCCACTGATCTTTTTATCTTAAAATATGTTTACTTTTTTTTTTTTGCTTGTATTAATGTGCTTACATTATACGACTGATTTCACAATTATAACCTTTTGATAGAGGGTAGAATTGCGTGCTTCAGGTAGAAATCAGTTTTATTCATACCTAATGTGAAATGTTAAAAAATTCGATTTCAGTGAAATAAGTGCAAAACAGAAAATCGTAGTGATAAAGTGATATTGAGCAAAGTGTTATCAGTGTTGCGACCGAGGGTTCGTCTGTTCGTGCCTGTCGTTCGCCTAGTCCGGGACCTCTTGCAAGCTCCCAAGCCCAGGGGAGAAGTAATGTCGTACGACTTATGGGTTCGAGAGGCCTTGATCAGCGAACAGACGTTCCCTCTATGGTATCAGGCGTATCTCACCAAGATCACCCCTACCATAAGGCGAGAGAGACGATTTTCTCCTCGTCATCCGAAGGCTTTTCGCATAAGAAACCGTGGAACAAGGTTTCGAGGCCCTTTAAGCGAAAGTCAGTCCTTTCAGGACAGGTCCAGCGTCCTGGTTTTAACTATTAGGACAGCTCTGACCCTATGCAGTCATCGGAAGACTGCTCGCCACCTAAACAAAAGCGTAACACAGGCTCCGAGAGTCTTTTTGTAGGCAAGGTTTTGCAGTCACAGACGTTACCCTCGTCTCTTACCGCAACCATTCCCGTTGATCCTAAAATGGGTTGTACGGCAAGACATGCAGAATAAGCTTGCCTCTCTTATGGAAGACTATTCTGCCGATAAGGTTCACGTTGATCCTAGCCGTTTATCTCATCGAGATCCTGGCCTTCAGCCGCCCAAACGAACCTTTGTGCGTCCTGTTGACGTTGGCGTAGCTAAGTCACGTCAGTCACGATATGTAGTGCCTCACTCGATGCGGTCACGTGTTGATGTTCAGCCGCATTTGGACGTTAGGCCGCTTCCTAATGCTCCTGTTGACGTTCAGGACGTTCGCCAACCAGCGGAGTTGACTTGTTTTGACGCTGAGCGTCAACTACCGCAGTCTAGAGTTGTTTTGACTGCTCAGACTAGGCAGTCAAAACAGTCTCGAGTGGACGCCGAGCGTCCTCCCGCACCTGTTGTTGTTGACAGTTCACAGACTGTTAAGCAGTTACATGATGTTGCGTCCTGGTCCGCTACCAATGCACCAGTGCGTGTGGACTCTGCTTGTAAAGCATTGCCACCACGGTAGGTCTCTCCCTTGCTTGAGACTCGGCTATTGTCGGACAAGGTTCCTTCTGATGAGGAAGTTGCTGTTCCCCCTCTTACTGATATTCCCTTGAGGACTCTGTCAGACGGAGAGGAGCCTAAAGCTGCTTAGCCCTCTATGGACTTTAAATAAATCATGCTGATTTTTAAGGATCTTTGTCCGGATCTTTTTGTAACTGCTGCTCCTCGTTCGCCTAAACCTCAGAGTTTACACTAGGCCTAGCTACTTCGAAGCCGTTGTTTTATAAGCTAGTGCTCTCTCGCTCTTCTAAGAGAGCTTTACGTTTGCTAGGCGACTGGTTTATCACCAAGAGGAGTTTGGGGGAGACAGCCTTTGCTTTCCCTACTTTTAAACTGGCTTATAGAGCGAGAGTCTGATATGACACGAGAGAAGTTCTCGGCTTGGGAGTTCCTGCCTCTGCCCAGATAGACTTCTCAAACCTCATAGACTCTCCCTGGCGCCTGGCCATGAGACGCTCCAAGATTTTACAGGTCGACTTCAGAGCTATTTTCGAGCGTTTGAAGTTTTGCTGTACAATTATGTCATGCATAAACAAGGCTTTTAGGGATAGCTCCAATGATCTGACAGCCATGTTCTCTGCAGGAACAAGTCCCTCAGGGATGGCTCCAATGATCTGGCAGCCATGTTCACTGCAGGAGTACGTAAGAGGCAAGTGCGCTCAATGTGTTCATTGTCAAGACAAACTTCACGATGAAGTCTACCAGGCTGTCTTGACAGCATTTATGGAAGGCGACTGGATGGTCTCTCTCGACCTTCAGGAGGCATACTTCCACATTCCTATACACCCGGATTCCCAACCGTTTCTGAGGTTTGTTTACAGGAATGTGGGGTACCAGTTTCGAGCCCTGTGTTTTGGCCTCAGTCCTGCGCCTCTCGTGTTTACGAGGCTCATGAGGAATGTGGCAAAATCCCTCCATCTATCGGGGATCCGAGCCTCCCTGTACTTGGACGACTGGCTTCTCAGAGCATCGTCCAGTCTTCGCTGTCTGCAGGATCTACATTGGACGTTGAGTCTGGCCAGGGAGTTGGGACTTTGGTCAACCTAAAAGTCCCAACTGATCCCATCCCAGATTATTCTATATTTGGGGATGGAGATTCGCAGTCCAGTTTTTTTTTCGGGCTTTTCCGTCTGCCACCGAATAGAACAAGCCCTGCTCGAAGTCCAACTAATGCTGAAAAGAAAACGTTTGTTCAGTCAGGAGTTGGAACAGTCTCGTAGGGACTCTCTCATCCCTGGAGCAGTTTGTCTCACTAGGGAGACTACACCTTCTGCCTCTCCGGTTCCATCTAGCCTCTCACTGGAACTAGGACAAGACATTAGAGACGGTATCATTCCCAGTCTCCGAACCAGTAAAGGCATGCCTGAAATGGTGGGACAGCAATATCAGTCTGAGAGAGGGACTTTCCCTAGCAGTCAAGAACCCAAACCACGTGTTGTTCTCAGACGCGTCGGATTTGGGTTGGGGTGCGACCCTGGACGGTCGGGAATGCTCGGGTCTGTGGACCTCAAGTCAGAAGAGCATGCACATCAATGGCAAGGAGCTATTAGCAGTCCACTTGGCCTTGATGATATTCGAAAGCTTCTTCGAAACTAAGTGGTAGAGGTCAACTCAGACAACACCACAACTTTGGCGTACATCTCCAAGCAAGGAGGCACACACTCCTTCACGCTGCTCGAGATCGCAAGGGACCTTCTCTTATGGTCAAGAAATCGAGGCATCTCCCTGTTGACGAGATTCATCCAGGGGGACTTGAACGTCTTGGCAGACTGTCTCAGTCGGAGGGGTCAGGTGATACCCACGGAATGGACCCTCCACAAGGACGTGGGCAAGAGTCTTTGGGCTACTTGGGGTCAACCCACCATAGACCTCTTTGCCTCCTCGTTGACCAAAAGGTTACCAATCTATTGCTCTCCAGTCCTAAATACAGAAGCAATCCACATAGACGCGTTTCTACTGGATTGGTCTCTTCTGGACTTATATGCATTCCCACCATTCAAGATAGTCAACAAGGTACTGCAGAAGTTCGCCTCTCACGAAGGGACAAGGTTGACGTTGGTTGCTACCCTCTGGCCCGCGAGAGAGTGGTTCACCGAGGTACTTCAATGGCTGGTAGACTTTCCAAGAAGTCTTACTCTAAGGGTAGATCTGTTACGTCAGCCCCACGTAAAGAATGTCCATCAAAGCCTCCCCGCTCTTCGTCTGACTTCCTTCAGACTATCGAAAGACTCTCAAGAGCTCGAGGCTTTTCGAAGGAGGCAGCCAGTGCGATTGCAAGAGCGAGGAGAGCTTCTACCATTAGAGTATACCAGTCGAAGTGGGAAGTCTTTCGAGACTGGTGCAAGTCAGCATCTGTGTCCTCGTCCAGTACCTCTGTAGCCCAAATCGCAGATTTTCTTTTACATCTGAGAAAGGTTCGCTCCCTTTCAGCTCCCACGATTAAGGGCTACAGGAGCATGTTGGCTTCGGTCTTTCGACATAGAGGCTTAGATCTTTCCAACAATAAAGATCTCCAAGATCTCCTTAAGTCTTTCGAGACCTCTAAGGAATGTCGTTTGGCAACTCCTGGATGGAACTTAGACGTGGTCATAAGGTTCCTCATGTCAGACAGGTTTGAGCCATTACATTCAGCCTCCCTGAAGGATCTCACCCTCAAGACACTTTTCCTAGTGTGCTTGGCTTCGGCTAAAAGGATCAGTGAACTTCATGCCTTCAGAAAGAACATCGGTTTTTTCTACAGAAAAAGCCATTTGTTCACTTCAACTTGGTTTCCTGGCCAAAAAATGAACTGCCTTCTCGTCCTTGGCCTAAATCTTTTGATATTCCTTGCTTATCAGAGATCGTAGGCAACGAACTGGAAAGAGTATTATGTCCTGTTAGAGCTCTTAAGTTCTATTTAGCTCGTACTAAGTCATTACGAGGTAAATCTGAGGCATTATGGTGCTCAGTTAAGAAGCCATCATTGCCTATGTCAAAGAATGCTTTGTCATATTTTATCAGATTCTTTAATACGAGAAGCTCATTCTCACTTGAATGAGAAAGACCGATGTTTGCTTAAGGTTAAGACGCACGAAGTTAGAGCTATAACAACCTCCGTGGCCTTCAAGCAAAATAAATCTCTGCAAAGTATTATGGACGCGACTTTTTGGAGAAGCAAGTCAGTGTTCGCGTCATTTTACTTAAAAGATGTCCAGACTCTTTACGAGGACTGCTACACACTGGGTCCATTCGTTGCAGCGAGTGCAGTAGTGGGTGAGGGTTCTACCACTACATTACCCTAATTCCAATATCCTTTTTAATCTGTCTCTTGAAATGTTTTTTAATACAGTATTGTTTTTTGGGATGTACGGAAGGCTAAGAAGCCTTTCGCATCCTTGTTGATTTGGCGGGTGGTCAAAGTCATTTCTTGAGAGCGCCCAGATTAGGGGTTTGATGTGGTCCTGTTAGTATGGGTTGCAACCCTTTATACTTCAGCTCCTGGGAGTCTTTCAGCATCCTAAGAGGATCGCTGGGCTTCGTGAGGAAGACAGACTTACAAGGCAGAGTAATCGTCTAAGTCAACTTCCTTACCAGGTACCTATATATTTTGGTTTTGTTATATTGATAACTGTCAAAAACTCTTAGCTTATACGCTGTAAACTTAATTAACTCTGGTCTCTACCCACCGCCTTGGGTGTGAATCAGCTATTATATATTCACCGGCTAAGTTAAATATTTAAAAATGATATTTTAATTATAAAATAAATTTTTGAATATACTTACCCGGTGAATATATAAATTAAAGGCCCTCCCTTCCTCCCCAATAGAGACGCAGCGGGACGAGAAGAATTGAAGGGTTTGTTTACATGCAAGAGTGGTATCTGGCCGATAGTTGGCGCTGGTGGTCACACCCGCAACCTTCATAGCGATCGCTCGCGAGTTTTTGAGTGTGTTTTTTGTCGAGCCGCTGAGTAGCAGCTATTATATATTCACCGGGTAAGTATATTCAAAATTTTATTTTATAATTAAAATATAGTTTTTGCCAAAAGTTTTCTGTTCTTTCAAGCCCTATGATGCCAGCCAAATGTTCTGTACCTTCTAAAGCTTTTGGCAGTGAGCCCAAGCATCGGTGGAAGATGCTTACTATAGCCGAGAAGATGAAACTCCTCAGCATGCTTAAGAAAATAAACTATGGAGACGTCGGCTATCATTACGGCATCAGTGAATCTAAAATTTACTATTCATTGTATCAAGGACAAAAAGAACATAAGGACATTGGTAAATATCAATTTTAACAAGATAGTGAAAAAAGTGGTGATTTCTCGCAATAAGGCCATCGTAGGAAGAACATTACAGTGACTAACGACACCATACATTACTAAAGTAGCCCAGGCAAATCTACAGCAAGTATAAAGTTGTTGGTGATGACCACCGCAATACCAGGACCATCAATGGCATCTCACTAAACCAACCAAATCTTTCAAGATTTTTGGTGATCAATCTATTCTGAAGAAGTGTTTTAATTATTTCATTCTACCTTGTTTTGAGTATTGTTCTCCTGTCTGGTCTTCAGCTGCTGATTCTCATCTTAATTTGTTGGACAGAAACGTACGGTCTGTTAAATTTCTTATTTCTGATCTAGATATTAATATTTGGCACTGTCGTTCAATTAGTACATTATGCATGTTGCATAAGATTTTTCATAACTCTGACCATCCTTTACATTCAGATCTTCCTGGACAATTCCATCCTGTTCGTAATACTAGGCAGGCGGTTAATTCTAATAGCCAGGCCTTCTCCATTATGAGGCTCAATACTACACAGTATTCTAGAAGTTTTATTCCAGCTGTGACCAAGTTGTGGAATGACCTTCCTAATTGTGTAGTTGAATCAGTAGAACTTCAAAAGTTCAAACTTGCAGCAAATGTTTTTATGTTGAACAGGCTGACATAAGTCTTTTTATAGCTTATATATGACATATCTGTTTTGACGTTGTTACTGTTTTTAGACTGATTCATTGTTAATTTGTTCTCATCATTTATTTATTTCCTTATTTCCTTTCCTCACTAGGCTATTTTTCCCTAATGGAGCCCTTGGGCTTATAGCATCTTGCTTTTCCAACTAGGGTTGTAGCTTGGCTAGTAATAATGATAATACCATTAAGGGCTGGTTTGATAAATTTTAAAGAAGGCTCAACCTAGAAAGTATGTCTGCTTGGAGAAGTTGCTTTTGCTGACAAACCGGCATCAGATTAGTCCGTAACCGAGATGCTCCAGACCATCATCAATGAAGGGGGTTATTAGCATGAACAAGTTTTCAATATGATGAGACAGCTCTTTGGAAACGTATGCCATCGTGAACTTTCATTATGAAGAAGGATGCTAGAACCCCTGGATTCAAGGCCTTCAAAGATTGCTTCACACTTATAATGTGTGTAAGTGCTGCTGGCTTTAAGATAAAAGCCAAGGGCCCTCAAAAGTAAAAATAAGACCCTGCTACCAGTACATTGGATGCACAACCAAATGGCATGGATAACGAAACTGCTGGCATTGGATTGGTTTCATCAGTGCTTCATCCCTGAAGTCAATCTATATCTTGCTGAAAAAGACTTTTATTAGATTTTAAATGCTTCTCCAAATGGACAATGCTGGAGGCCACACAATCAACCTCTGTTATGAGGGGGTGTAGGTAGAAACCTTACCGCTGAACATGACATTGGTGATTTATTCCATGGATCATTCATTCTTATGGGGAAAATTTATTCTGCATTTGAACATGGTTTTGAAATGAATTGTGTTGAATTTCCGAGGTATCCTTGTACGTGTATTTGGATGGGTGAGAGATTTCCCTGTTTTAGAGATTTCATAAAGGCTGTTCAGTTTTCGTTCTTGTTTAGTCAGAGATGCAATCAATCTTTCCAAGTTGTATGTTAGTTTTACTTAAGTAATGATTTATATGCATAAAGCATAACATTTGTTTAAAGATGTTTCTATTGTTACAGCCGTTATGGGAGCCAAAACCATCACGGATGCTTTTAATGCAGATGACCGATGGAACATCTGTTATTCAAGGAATGGAGTACAGCTTTATTCCACATCTTAATGTAAACATCAAACCAGGCAGCAAGGTATGTGCCCCTTTCCTGTATTCTAATGTTACCTTACAGAATGTAAGGATTTTATTCTACTTATTGTATACCAATCAGTATTCTGTAGTGTTTTTCATCTATTTGTGAACAAAAAGTTTTAATCTTTCCTTTTTCATTTTTGTATACCTTAGAAATGCAATTGCTGGCTTAACCCTGAAAAAGATATGTATTTAGCTTGATTTCTGTTATGCTGCTCTCTTGATTGTTGGATCTTTTCCACTAATTTTTCTTCCCTCTCCTATTTTTTTCTTGAGACACTTACTTTTAGTGTGGGAATCAGCAATGAATTCCATTTAGATCCCAATTAGAATAAACATTTTTAAAATAAAATTATTTGAATACCTACCCAAAATTTAGTTTAAAGCCCCCTTTCTCTTCACTTAGTTGTCCTGTTGATTCATTAATTATGATACTGACCAAAAAGGATAGACTTGAAGCAGCTGGATCTATTCCCCGGCTTTCTCCTTTAATGGTGCAGTTACCATGTTGTCAGTGAAAGTATATTTTCTATGAAGTTTAAAGTTTTCCTTCAACTAAGGAACAATAGTGAATTCCTGGGAAGTGTTAGAATAGATAATTTTATTTTTCAATATTAATCTTACCCGATGATCATCTAGCTGCAACTCTGTTGCTCGACAGAAAAAACCTACGGTCGGGATACGCCAGCGATCGCTATACAGGTAGAGGTGTACAACTACAGCGCCATCTGTCGAGTAGGTACTCAGGTACTTCTTGTCAACAAGAACCAATTTTTCCTCTGTCGTGCCAATGGGAGGACCTACTAAATACGCCGTCCCTACTGGATTTGTTTTCACAACGATTTGGTGAAGTACACTATTCCAGTTTTGAGCTTTCGCTATGCAGGGGTTTTATCTTCATTTCAAAACTTGAATTCGTTTTCGATAGATTTAATTATGGTGACGAAGAGAGTATGGACTCTCTTTCACTTTTAAATGGCCGACCCTTCCCTTAGACGGAAGTGTGTTTAGGTTTTTGGTAATTTTGCTTAACAAGTTATAGATCTATTTATTTTATATCTCTCCGCCTTGATAGGCCTCTTCGATTAACTTTCCATTTATTATAAACTTATAAAAAAGTAATTTTTATGTTTGTTTATATGCGACCTTTCCTATAGTAGGCGGTCCTTACTTGGAACCGAAGTTAATTAACATTGAGCCCGTCATATCGTATTTAACCTTTTAAGAATTTAATACTTTTTAATTTTAATGTTTTATGAAAGAATTTCTTTGATAGTCTCATACTGTTTTCAAAGATGAACTAACGTTTAGTTTTTAGTCTCCGCAGTTGTTGACGTTCAGAACGTTCAACATGCGCTCTATCGTTACGATAGAGAGAGAGTGTTTCACGGTTTCACGTTGCAGTAAGAGTAAACCGATTCTAGCGTTTCGTTCATTCTTTCTTAGCTTAAATGGTTTAAATTCTAAATAAAGGAACTTTTTATTTGGGAAACCTTTCAGTTCCTTTTAGCAAATAACATGTTTTAACGATATATAATTGGGCTCTTCTCTCAGGTGCTAAGTCAAGAGAGAAGAGAGAGAGAGATAGAGACGGAGGGAGAAAGAGGAGAATAAACGTTTCGTTCAAGCGGGTAACGTTGTTCTCGTTTTTTACTCTTCTCCCTAGTCGCTGTAGAGGAAGAAGGTAAAACGTTTCTAGAGTTTTATTCTTGTTCCCAGGCTTTAGGCGGTGAGAGATTGTAAACGTAGTTTATTTGATCTAGTGTTTAGTCTCTTTTCCAGCCACTGAATTCGTTTTTTACTCTTCTCCCTAGTCGCTGTAGGGGAAGAAGGTAAAACGTTTCTAGAGTTTTATTCTTGTTCCCAGGCTTTATGCGGTGAGAGATTGTAAACGTAGTTTATTTGATCTAGTGTTTAGTCTCTTTTCCAGCCACTGAATTCTTTATCTTTATTTATGTTTTTCTGTTGCATTGTAATACTGTTTTCGCAATTACTACCTTTTAATGAAGGATAGGATTGCGTGTTTCAGGTAGAAATCAGTTAAAGTTTGATTTCAGTGAAATAAGTGCAAACAGAAAATCAAAAGTGATAAAGTGATATGCGCAAAGTGTTACAGTGTTGCGTCCGAGGGTTCGTCTGTTCGTGCCAGTTGTTCACCTAGTCCGATACCTCTTACAAGCTCCCAAGCCCAGGGGAGAAGTAATGTCGTACGACTTATGGGTTCCACAGGCCTTGATCGACGAACAGACGTTTTTCCCTCCGTGGTTTCGGGCGTATCTACACACGTTGCCGACGTGAGATCGCCCCACCCACACAAAGACGAGAGAGCCCATTTATTCCTCGTCTGCGGAAGAGGTTTCTCGTAGAAACCATGGACCAAATCTTGCAGCTTTTAAGTGCAAGTCGGTCCCTTCCGCGCAAGTCCAACGGCCTAGGTGTAGCCACTGGGTCAGTTCGGACTCGCTGCAGTCATCCGACGACTGCACACCTCCCAAGAGAGGCAAGGTGGTACCGCAACAGGCAGTAACTCCGTCTGTTGCCGCACCAGCTGTTTTAGACCCTCAGTCACAACGGACAGTAGCTCCGTTTGTTGCCGTTTTTTTTGTAGACCCTAAGTGGTCTTTACTGCAGTCTATGCAGTCTCAGTTAGCTGCGGTTATGCAGGAGTTTCGTGCGGAGAAGGTTTACACTGCTCTCGTTAGCCTACAACCTACCACGGTTGTGCGCCCAGCTCACGCTGAGGCTGCCTGCTCCCACACTCCGGCTGCGGAGAGCTCCACCTCCGATGCGCAATCGACCCTGCCAGACGCATGTTAACGTTAGCCGACATGCGGCTCCCTCCGTTAACATGCGTGAGCTACCGCATCAGCAGTGGGAAGGTGGAGTCAAGCTGCCGTGTTTTGACGCGATGCATTAGTTTCCGCAACCCACGGCAGTCCCCACCACGCACCACCACTCCGCTTTGGTTGTTGCCTGCTCCCACACTCCGACTGCGGAGAAGGTTGACGATGCACCCGTTTGCCTACAACTTGCCACGGTTGTGCGCCCAGCATGGCTGCCTGCTCCCACACTCTTGTTGTGAGAGCTCCTCCACCCATGCGCAGTCTACTCTGCCAGACGCATGCTTACTCCCACAGACACACGGAGCACTCCGTTGCCGTGCGTGAGCTACCACAAGCTGCCGTGTTTTGACACGGTGTGTCAGCCTCCGCAACACACTGTGGTTACCGCCACTCGCCCGCAGCAGACTAATCAGTCAGGAGTTGAGGCTTCCCCACACAGCTTTGGTTGTTGCCAGCTCACAGACTGTCAAGCAGTTACATGACGTTGCCTTCTGGTCTGCTACTAATGCACCAGTGCTGTATGTCCTCACGCACCTGTTGTGGTTGACAGTTCAGTTTTTGACAGTTCACAGACTTTCAAGCAGTTACATAACGTTGCCTTCTGGTCTGCTGCTTAGGCACCAGTGAGACCCTCACTGAGATAACCTAGCTTTTCTCGGACATGGTTCCTGTAGATGAGAAAGTGCTGTTCTCCCTCCTTCTGATATTCCTTTGAGGACTCTGTCATTTGGAGAGGAGCCTTAAGCTGCTTAGCCTCCTATGGACTTTAATTTAAGCATAACAAGGCTTCCAGGGATGGTAAATGGTTCCGCTTCGGTCGCTAACCCCGTCTGTTGCCACACCTGCTCCCATAGACCCTAATGGGCTTTGTTGCAAGACATGCAGTCCAAGCTTTTGTCCTTGATAGAGGATTTTTTACGGAGAAGAACCTCCTAGCCAACAACCTTCCTACCGGTTGGTTGTACGCCCTGTTGACGCTGAGGTATCCTACTCACGTCCGCCAGTTGAGGTGGTTCCTCCACCGGTGCGACCCAGTGTGGGTTGCCAGTCGCACGTTGACGTTAAGCGACTCTCGGAGGTGGTTGTGGACGTTCAGTGTGTCACTAGGAAGACGTTCAACAACCAGCAGAGGTGACTTGTTGTGACGCAGTGCGGCAACCTCAGCAACCCGGTAGGGGGTTGACTGCACAACCCAGACAGTCTAGACAGTTTCGGGTTGACACTGTTCTTCCTCGCGTCCCCATGGTTGACAGTTCACAGACTGTGCAGCAGTACCATGATCTTGTGTCCGGCTCCGTCACGCATCCACCAGGGCGACCGGATTCAGCGAGTCAGACGTTGCCCACTCCGTTGCCGTTTCCTCATCAGTTTCGGATGAGGAACCCTCTGATGAGGACATTGCTGAACAAGACGTTCAACCCCCAGCCCTGTTATCCATCCAGAAGATGCTGAAGAAGGAACACTGCCCTGTCAGGCTGTGGATGAGTCTGGTTAGGACACTGTCATCCGTGGTTCAATTTGTGTCACTTGGAAGACTACACCTCCGTCCTCTTCTGTATCATCTAGCTTTTCACTGGAAAAGGACAAGACGCTAGAAGCGGTCTCGATCCCGGTTTCCGGAAAGATAAAGTCTGGTCTGACTTGGTGAAAGGACTTTATCAACCTTTGAAAGGGTCTTCCCCTGACTGTTCAGACTCCCAACCACGTTCTCTTCTCGGACGCATCGGACGTAGGCTGGGGTGCGACATTAGGCGGTAGGGAATGCTCGGGATTATGGAACTCGAGTCAAAGGACAATGCATTTCAACTGCAAGAAGCTACTGGCAGTACGTCTGACCTGGGAAAGCTTCAGGTCTCTCCTTCAAGGCAAAGTGGTGGAGGTGAACACGGACAACACCCTGCTTTGACGTACATCTCCAAGCAAGGAGGGACCTACTCTGTGATATGGTACGAGTTCGCAAGAGACCTCCTCTCCTGTTCAACAGGTCTAGACTTTTCACTAGTAACGAGGTTCATCCAAGGCAACTTGAATGTCATAGCAGATTGTCTCAGTAGGAAGGGACTAATAATTCCAACATATTGGACCCTCCACAAGGATGTATGCAAGAGACTTTGGGCCACCTGGGGCCAGCCAACCATAGATCTCTTCGCAACCTTGATGACCAAGAGGCTCCCAATACTTTGCTCACCTATCCCGGACCCAGCAGTAGTTCATATAGATGCCTTTCTTCTAGATTGGTCACCTCTAGATCTATATGCATTCCCTCCGTTCTAGATTGTCAACAAGGTACTGCAGAAGTTCGCCTCTCAAGAAGGGACAAAGTTGACGCTAGTTGCTTCCCTCTGGCCCGCGAGAGAATAACTCACCGAGGTACTTCGATGGCTAGTAGACGTTCCCAGAACACTTCCCCTAAGGGTGGACCTGCTACGTCTGCCACGCGTAAAGAAGGTACTCCAAGGCCTCCACGCTCTTCGTCTGACTGCCTTCAGACTATCTAAAGACTCTCGAGAACTAGAGGTTTTTCGAAGGAGGCAACCAGAGCGATTGCTAGAGCAAGGAGAACATCCACCCTTAGAGTCTACCAATCGAAGTGGGAAATCTTCCGAAACTGGTGCAAGTCAGTATCCGTATCCTCGACCAGTACCTCTGTAACTCAAATAGCTGACTTCCTCTTATATCTGAGGAAAGAACGATCTCTTTCAGCTCCCACTATCTAGGGTTACAGTAGCATGTTGGCATCAGTCTTCCGTCACAGAGGCTTAGATCTTTCCAGCAATAAAGATCTACAGGACCTCCTTAAGTCTTTTGAGATCACGAAGGAGCGTCGTTTGGTTACACCTGGTTGGAATTTAGACGTGGCTCTAAGATTCCTTATGTCAGACAGGTTCGAACCACTTCAATCAGCCTCCCTGAAAGATCTCACCTTTAAGACTCTTTTCCTGATATGCTTAACCACAGCTAAAAGAGTCAGTGAGATTCATGCCTTCAGCAGGAACATCGGATTCTCATCCGAAACGGCTACATGTTCTACAACTTGGTTTTCTAGCCAAACACGAGCTGCCTTCTCGGCCTTGACCAATATCGTTCGATATTCCAAACTTATCGTATGGTTGGAAATGAACTAGAAAGAGTATTATGTCCTGTAAGAGCTCTTAAGTTCTATTTTAAAAACCTTTAAGAGGCCCGTCTGAAGCTTTATGGTGTTCAGTTAAGAATCCATCTTTGCCTATGTCAGAGAATTCTTTACCCTATTTTATCAGACTGTTAATACGAGAAGCTCATTCCCTTCTGAATGAGGAAGACCAAGCTTGGCTGAAGGTAAGGACACACGAAGTTAGAGCTGTCACAACTTCCGTGGCCTTTGAACAAAATAGATCTCTGCAAAGTATATTCGACGCAACCTATTGGAAAAGCAAATCAGTGTTCGCGTCTTTTATCTTAAGAATGTCCAGTCTCTTTACGAGAACTGCTACACTCTGGGACCATTCGTAGCAACGAGTGCAGTAGTGGTGGGGGCTCCACCACTACAATTCCCTAATTCCAGAACCTTTTTAATCTTTCTCTTGAAATATTTTTGGGTTGTCCGGAAGGCTAAGAAGCCTTTCGCATCCTACTTGATTTGGCGGGTGGTCAAAATCATTTCTTGAGAAGCGCCTAGATTAGAGGTTTTGATGAGGACCTTTAGTATGGGTTGCAACCCTTCATACTTCAGCTCCTAGGAGTCGCTCAGCATCCTATGAGGATCGCGAGGCTCAGTAAGGAAGACGTACTTAAAAAGGCAGAGTAATTGTTCAAGTCGTCTTCCTTACCAGGTACTTATTTATTTTATGTTTGTTATTTTGAATAACTGCTAAAATGAAATACGGGATACTTAGCTTCTTATGTTAACATGTATGCTGGTCTCCACCCACCCCCCTGGGTGTGAATCAGCTACATGATCATCGGGTAAGATTAATATTGAAAAATGTTATTTTCCTTAGTAAAATAAATTTTTGAATATACTTACCCGATGATCATGAATTTAAGGACCCTCCCTTCCTCCCCATAGAGACCCAGTGGACCGAGGAGAAAATTGGTTCTTGTTGACAAGAAGTACCTGAGTACCTACTCGACAGATGGCGCTGTTGTTGTACACCCCCACCTGTATAGCGATCGCTGGCGTATCCCGACCGTAGGTTTTTTCTGTCGAGCAACAGAGTTGCAGCTACATGATCATCGGGTAAGTATATTCAAAAATTTATTTTACTAAGGAAAATAACATTTTAACCCTTTTACTCCCAAAGGACGTACTGGTACGTTTCACAAAACTCATCCCTTTACCCCCATGGACGTACCGGTACGTCCTTGCAAAAGTATGCTATTTAAAATTTTTTTTGCATATTTTTGTCAATATTTTGAGAAAATTCAGGCATTTTCCAAGAGAATGAGACCACCCTGACCTCTCTATGACAAAAATTAAGGCTGTTAGAGCAATTTGAAAAAATATACTGCAAAATGTGCTTGAAAAAAAAAATAACCCTTGGGGGTTAAGGGTTGGAAATTTCAAAATACCCTGGGGGTAAAAGGGTTAAAAGTTAAGTTTTATCAAGGAAGTTTGGGAAATTATCAAGCTAATGAGCACTGCACTGTACCATTATTTTGCTCAGGCTTGAAACAAATGAGGAAATGGTTGATGCCTGATCCCTCTATAAAGTGATTTTTAGTCTAATTTATTATTACTGCAGTTGTGTATTTTACATACAGTAATAATGTACTGTATTGTTTAGGTTTATAATTACTGATTTGATGTTAGAAAACCTGAGTTTATGTTGTACAACTTTCTGATAAATGGTTTAATTGGATTTCACATTTGCTATTATAAATTTTATATTCTGATATCTTGAGTTTTTAGAGTTTTATCCTTTTAACTGATTACACATTTACTATTATAGACTTTATATGCTGATATCTTGAGTTTTTAGAGTTTTATCCTTTTAAGTGATTACACATTTGCTATTATGAATTCTATATGCTGATATCTTGAGTTTTTAGGGTTTTTTTCTTTTAGCTGATTACACATTTGCTAATACCCTGTATAAACTTTATATGCTGATATCTTGAGTTTTTAGAGTTTTATCATTATATCTTGACTCGAGACAAAGACAAACTATAGTTATGCTTATTTGGTGATATTATGCTTTAAAGGTGCTAGTGTCTGGTGCTGTCAAGTGCAGGCGTGGGTTACTCTTCTTAACTAGGGACAACATCACTCTTTTAGGAGGTGCAGCAGAGTCCTTGAGTCTCACCAATGCAGTAGAAAATGTTCTTGCTCGTGCACTGTAAGTACCTTGCTTATTCTGTAAGAAAAGTCTTCAGAATTCTTTTATGTTCGTGGAATATCATATGGATATGCATGCCATTAATATTTTTGTCATTAGCTTTTGTTGAATTATTGGGGATCTAATGCTTTAGTTAATATGAAATAAACTTTTTTTTCCAGTTTCTTAGGAACAAATTTGCTGTTTGTTTGTATATACTATTTATATTTTATAGGAAAGAAAAGACATGGCTTAAGTTATTTGAAATATCCAAATATTCAAAACACATTTTTAATGTTTTGCTTGAATTTTTGGCTGAGAAAATCCTCTCCACAAGTTGCGCAAACCTTTCATTCTTTAAAATTAGCGATGTCTTTAGCAAAGTTGGAACAGTTGTTTAAAAGGTTAACAAGGTAGTTAACGACAGGTGATGAGAGCGACCGAGTAGCCTCACCCTTTCTCCTATCAAAGACTTCACTTCTGATTTCGGCCGCAACGAGTACAGTCATAGTAATGTGTCCTATCGTAGGCTATTTGATATTTTTCTTGTACTTTTTAGTTTGAATGGTTGTTATTGGTGTTGTGTTAGTAATGGAACAAAGCAGGAATGCGCGCACAGTAGTTTTCGGCAGTGCCTATGACAGTGCCGTAGAAACTTCAGCACCTTGCACTCCTCATCGAGTGGACCGTTATCTGCAGTTTCAAGGTATATGCCCACAGCTTAGTGTCAGGGAGGTTGCCACTGGAAATGCTCAAAGTCAAAAAGGCTGCCACCCCTATACTTGTCAGTCATGTTCCTGTCACCCTTAACCCTGTGTCTATGGTATCAGGCCCAGCTTTTACTAGTGACCTCAGCCCTGTATCTGTTACAGGTGCCAATGAGAGTGCCCAGCGCTTTCCCTGTGACAGCTATTCCATGTTTTGTGGTTACTGATAGAGCAACCCTTGTAGCATTCCCGTTGGGAGAGCTACATAGTTGATAGTTGCTCAAAAATAGGAGAGAGTTCACTACTCCTCCTCCTCCTCTTCTGATCTGATTCTGCACCTTCTTACAAGAAGTTCAAGAAGTCCAGTATGGCCAGTCCTAGGTACAAGAATTTGGCTCTTTGACAACACCACCTATCTTATGGGAGAGGTGGACGAAATCCAGTGGTGGGGCCGGGGATAACACTACAATTTCTGGGGCTGGGTACCTGGTTGCTGGCCTGACTACCATGGTAGCCTGTCTGGTTGGGGATGCATGCCCCATGCTGGTGTTCAGTGACCCCAGTGGTGACACATGTAGTATGCTCTAAATCAAGAAGACTGCTAAAAAGTCTTCTGCATCTGGGGAAGTAGAAATGCCAAAGTTGGCAGGGTATTAGGAAGGGTCTGGGGCTGGTAAACCTGTGCGTTTCATCCCGGTACCTGTCCCCTATGATTAGCTTCAGGGCCATTCACCCTTGAGCCTGTCGCCCTTGTTCTTGCTACTGCTATTTATGCTATCCCTGCCCCTGTGCCTCTTTCAGATCAGAAGGCAAGTCCTTTTTCGGTTTCTAAGTTGGTAATCATTGAGACTTCTGCTATGGCCACCTTGTGAAGACAATAAAGTTATCAACTCCAAACTCTTGGAAAAATAGAGGAGACTTTTTCTGTATGGTGGGCAGTGATCATTTTCATCATACCAGGCAGCAAACCAGTGGTCCAACTGGGTTTAGAAGGAAAGAGATGCTATAGTGTCCAGATTCTCAAAACTATTTGGTCCTAAGGTAGCACTGGTGTGTAGGTATAGAGGTGGTCCACATCACTTGCTGAGGAGTGACATGCAGGCGTCGTTGGAAATGTAAATTCACTACACATTCTCCTTCAAGGCCCCTGGTTCTTTGAGGGCATCTAGGGACAATCCTTTGGTTGTCATCATGCCTGCAGGATTGCTAAGGAAGAAGGTTGACCCGACTTTCTTTAGACTGATCAGACTTTCTATAGAACCTGATCAGGATCACCTGTTTTTCATCCACTTCAAAGGATCCTTTGCATATACAACTCTTTTGAGGCCCTCAACCTGACCGGTTCAGTAAGGTAGGCAGAGAAAAGGTAGAGGGAGACTCTTGGAGTCTTCCCCCTTCTACTGCTGCTGCAAGAAGGGAGATTACTGGTATGCCTTTGGGCAACATGGCAGAGAATGGGGCTGATCCTTAGGTAATGTGTGTCCTTCAGGATGTGTACTTTCTACCTTTTCTGGACAGCCGGCTCTCCCCTATTTTATAGAACTACTGTATAATGTTAGTAACTGCCCTTGAACATCACCGAAAGGCCTAGCATTATTGCAAAGGTGAAAGGGATGTTGAAAAAGATTGTGCTCGAAGATGTTCGAGAAAGGTCTCTGGGGTTCTACAGTTAACTCATCCTAGTGGAGATGTCAATTGAGGGCTGGAGATTGGCCACTGACCTGTCTCAGGACAGAACAGTATGAACTGTACTGTGTTTTATCAGATAAGAGATTCGTGCATTGTTATGTGATTTACTAGCGTATATTTTTTAGATTTAATTCATGCCACTTTTTCTAAAAAGAAAAGTATTAATCAGATGGTCCTGCCAGTATTAACTCATGCATTAGAAATTTAGATTCTTACTAAAGCCCTTAGAACATAAGCTAGTTACAACCCAAAAAACTGTGGAAAGAATAAAGATGGGAATAACAGTAAGCAACAGAAAAACAGCAACATGGAGAGAGAGAAAAGTAAAGTAGAAGGTATTGTAACATGTAAGAAAAAGAAATTAATGTGGGTAGATCATAAAATGAGAATTACAGATTATCATAATAGATGTATAAAAAGAATTACAGAATGGGTCCCTAGAGATTGCAAAAGAAGCTGGGGAAGGAAGAGATGATGATAGATTGACGAACTAAGAAAGTTTACGTGTATGGACCGGAGGTTTACTAAATGTATGATATGTAGTTTATGCAGAGTAATTTACCTTGTAGTCGATGTAATCATATACAAGCAGTGAACCACTAGATGATTTATTTAATTTTATGCTGGACTTGGTTGTCCAAAATTCATGGAGAACAATGGTTTTGAATAAATTCCTAATAGGCCTATATGAAAAATAAGTTTTGGTGTAAAAATTCAAAATTTTTAAAATGTGTTTAAAAATTCAAAATTTTTAAAATGTGTTTAAAAATTCCAAAATTTTTAAAATGTGTTTAAAAATTCCAAAATTTTTAAAATGTGTTTAAAAATTCAAAATTTTTAGAATGTGTTTAAAAATTCAAAATTTTTAGAATGTGTTTAAAAATTCAAAATTTTAAAATGTGTCATGTGTCCACAAATTGTGTTGTATAGGGCTGTCTTTAAGTTTTTTCCTGGAACTATTCTATTATTAATTTTCTGGTATTGATCAACAATTCGGTAAAAGTTTTCTTTTTTTCTAGATGGAAATTTTGGACTACTAACTCTAATCTAGTCTCATTTTGTGAAATTTAAAGTCTTAGACTCTTCACATTTTTTGCTAATTATCTAATACCTATGTTAATGGTATTAAATATTTTTTTTTTTTTTTTTTAGTACCAAGTCATACATATTGTATGTTCATTTGGATCCAAGCTAATATTTTGTGGTAGATCTCTTGTTACATAGAGAAGATAGAGATCTCCTGAGTAGATGTAACTTTTTATTTTAAGATACTAGAAAAGGTCTTGCTGATTGGTTAGTGTTTTAATTTATTGTAAATTCTCTTTCCTATGTAAAAAATTGGATGGGATTTGTTTTGGAAAAAAATATCTTGCTGATGTTAAACATTAAATTATTCATCAGTGGTAGTTCACGAGTGGGCACTCCCATGACAATTATAGGCAATTGGCATTCCACAAATAGATAAATTAAAACATGTAATGTAAAGTTTTTATGATAAGAAATAAAAAAATTACTCATTCATTCTTATTTCTGTGTTCTTTAGAGGGGTCGAGGAAACAGATGAACCACACGAAATGTTAGAAATTCTACCAACACAGGTCCCTCCAAGTCAGGCGTCTCAGTATTATCCATCTCAAGTTAACAGGGTACCACCAAGGTCGCAAAACCTACCTCAGGCTGTAACTGGCCGAGGTAGAGGAAGAATGGCACCCTCTGCGAATAGACAACAGGTACGTCGCTATATGTGAGGCTTTTGAGGCTTTGGAAATAATATGATTTTAGAATGAAGTATCTGGTTTTTTTTCTCTGTATTTTTTATTTTGCTTAATGGAATCATCATCACCAAATAATTTAATTTTTACATATCCCTTTATTAAGCTAAAATTTAAATGGGTCATTCACTCTCTGGTGCTCTGCTCTTTCTACTAGAGATCCCCTCTTTTATGTGTCTCTGTCTTATTTTTCAGTTACTTTTAGAGCCTTTCTTTAGAGTTTCATCCTTCTACTTCCATGTATTTTATAATGCTTTTGGAACACTTTTAGGGTCTTTCTTTAGAGTTTCATCCTTCTACTTCCATGTCTTTTATAATGCTTTTGGAACCAACTGTACCTCATCCCTTCTCACCACATGTCAAAACCTTCCTTTTCTTTGAGATCTCAATGCATTTTTCAGTGTTGATCTCAGTTTATCTAGCACCTGGGTATCGGATTCTTTCACCACTTCCTCATTTGTATTGAGGTTTTCCAACTGTCGTCTTTTTGTGAATCTAATCCTTTTGTACTTGCAACTTTTCAAGATTTCCATTTTCATTATCTTTACTCGTGTGGCACCCTAGCAGTACCAGCTGAACTCGGCTGAGTCCCTGGTTAGGCTGGAGGAACGTAGAGAGTAGAGGTCCCCTTTCTTGTTTTGTTTCTTGTTGATGTCGGCTACCCCCCAAAATTGGGGGAAGTGCCTTTGGTATATGTATGTATGTATGTATGTGTTTCTGCAGAACGAAATAATGTAGGCTTTATGCACCAAGCATAAGTCTTTGCTCTCTCAACTAATGGTTTTTTTTTTTTTTTTATTTAGTAGCAAATTAGCTTTCTCTATATCACTCAATTTCATCTATCTATTACTTTTTTTGTCTTTTGCTTATGGGGCATGTGTTCAAAATTCTAGTCAAGGTACTGTATGTGAATCTTTTGTTATCTCTTACAGAATGTTGTATCAGCACCACCGCCACCCCCAATAATGGATGACTTAGATGACGATTTCCTTGATCCTGATTTAGAAGCTGCTCTGAATCAAATAGAATCTGAAGCGAGTAGTTCTATATCTAGTAGCAGTTATAGTAATAGACAATCTAGTGAATCTGAAAGTGTGCAGATTCTTAACAGTAAGAATATGCAAAATAACAGTGTACTTAGTAATAAAAAGGCAAATAATAATATAAGTCTAAGTAACAACAGATCAAATGTAAGTGTAGACAACACATCTTGGGAGAATTCCGACTTGGATATGGAAGTCTGTGAAGACTTTTTCAACGATGACTTTGACGATGAACTATTACTGAGTGCCGAGAGTTCAATCCAACAGAAATCAGTGCAGGTGTCATCTACTCAGCTAAGAAGATCTGACACTGGTCTATCGTCAGCCACAACTAAACCTTCAACTAGTTCTGTCAGTGTTAATAATCCAAAGTCTTCCAGACCTTTGCCATTGTTTGGAAACCCAAATAATTTGCCTGTGACCAAAAAGGTCACACCTGTTGGAGCTGTTGCCCCTCAAAAATTTAGTAAAAGTAATGCATTAACATCGTCCACATCCAGGAACTCAAACTCGCTCGCAGCCAAACAGCCAAGGCTTACAAGTTTCCTAACTAAAACTCCTGTGAATCAGGAGAATAATCCACCTGGTAACACACAAAACAAGGACTTATTAAACTCTGATGAAAGGGACAATGAGTTTACAAAGCCGTTTACAAAGCCATTTGAAGGAGATAATGGTACGAATAAGTTAAGTGCAGCTAATGGTAGAGACTTCAAACGTATGAAGATGGATCAGAAGGAGTCTGTGAGCCTTCTTGTGAGGAAAGATCCTTTCACATATCTCTATTGTCTACCAGAAACTCATACTCAAGTGCAGGTATTCTAGTAGTCAGTCTATTTTTATTGTATTTGTCTTAACTTATGTAATTGCTTTTTTAAAGTACGTATTTGAATTAATGAATGAAGCATATAGTAGTATTCAATAATAGAAGAAAGATTAATAAATCATTTGATTATATTTAATTTGCTATTCTTCATATGAAGATTTTTGCATTATTGTAAATAGGACTCTTTTTAAATATGATTATAAAGAGACTGGACTTTAATTCCAGAATCAATAGTTGTTTCTATGCATATGCAAACCTTTCTTTCATTAAAATAGGGAGTGTTTTCAACGGCGTTGAAGCAGCTGTTGAAATTGTTAATGAGGTAGTTAACAATAAGTCAAAGACTTTTTACTTTACCTGCGACGAAAACAGACATTGTTGTGTCCTATCTAAAACTGTTTAATCTTTTCAAGAATTTGCATGGTGGTGAAAGGATGGACACTAACTGGTTTATGACAAAACCGGAGATATATACATATTCACTCTGTGCTTTTAGGGGCAAGATTATTCACAGTTATCCCCATCTGCTGAATGTAGATCTTGACCTCCCTTAATGGCTGGGCATATTCTTTGAAGAGTAGAAAAGCTAAGTCTTCTCTGGTGTAATTCTTGGCAACACCTGAGACAATGACAGAGAGACTAGTTAGTACTTTGTTCTCATCAAGTTTGCAGATCCCTGTATCTTCTGGGTATACTCTTGTTCCAGAGAGTATGCTTCAGGAGCAGGGAGAACTCTTATCTACATCGGCAAGCTTTTTCAACTTTGGTATTGTGCGAGGTGATTGCTGCACTCAAAACGCTGGAAGTTCATCCTTGTAAACTGCCAAAAAGGAGTTTGACCTAAGGAAATAGTGCCCTTGGAGAGACTCATATGAAAAAGCACATTCTTCTCGGCCTCCGAGTTGGTGATCATGGCAGTGGTCAGGCACTGTGACGTATATCACTAAGACAACGAGGTTATTAACTCCTGGTGGAGGGATTGCTTGTGAAAAGATTCAGGGCAGAAAGCACAGTCTCTTCAGCCCTTTAGTCTGCTACCATGAAATCCTCATTTATGGCCTGCCTCAAGGTGGCTTCCTGGTCAACCATTGGTCTGGTGCAGTTGCCTACTTTACCATCACTTGGGATTTGTAAGATCCTGAGATCTTGGCAAAGTGCAGCAAGTTGGGTTCGTCCGGTATTAAGGTGGTGACCTTCTTTACAGACAAGTGAGCCAACTGAGTTCTTACTAGGAGGGATTAAGTTTTTTCCCAGTTCTCTGGACAGGTTGGGCAGGGGAATCTCCTTGTGTTGGAAGCTATGTCTTCCTCAAAAGACAAACGGGGGAGAAGAGGAAGGTTAGCCACGACTCCCTTATCCATTGTATGGTTACCTACAAAGGTCCAGGCCCTTCAAAGGCAGCTGCAGCGAGATCTTTGTTCTCTGTTACACTGTCAGGGTTGGCTTCGAATGAGGCTCTACTTGCCTATAAAGCTTGATTGGAACCCTCAGCTACTTTTTCGTCTTAGGAGTGCCTAGCCTGGCCAGTGCAGGACAGGCGGTAGGGAAAGGAGTCGCTGAAGTTGGCAGCCCCTCCTCCAGCTGTCACGAGCTGGGGAAGGTGTTTCTTGCCATTGGGCTAAGTAACAGCAACAAGGAGTAGAGCAGTGGATTGTAGAAGTCCTTTGGGATAGATGTTGCCTGATCTTCAAAAGGTCATTGACCTCCCCTGACTTGCATTCACAAGGCATTCCAGAGTTTCCCTTCAAAGTTGGCAGGAGCTCTGACCTTGATGGCCGAAGTAAAAGCAATGGAGGAGAAGAATGTTCTTGAAGGCATTTGAGATGGTTCTTCTTGGTTCTACAGTCGACTCTCTCTTTGCCAGGAACTGGAGACCAATCATTAACCTTCTCACCGACCTCTCACTGCTAAACACCTTTGTTCAACAAACTTCGTTCAGAAAGGAAATGACAAGTGCTGTTAATGTCTGCCTTAAAAGAGGAAGACTTCAAACTTTTGGTAGATCTGAAGGACAAAAATATCTCTACTTCATCCTAGGTGAAGAAGTGTACCAGTTCAAAGTCCTGGGCTTTGTCCACCTCTCCCTAATTGTTCACGTAAGTGTTCACTCTTGTGTAGGCTTGGCCCCACTCAAACAAGATATGTCTGATGAAGCATCTCAATGACTGGTAATTGCTTCAGGTTCAAGATTGACTAATCTCCTTTTATCACAACCATTCTTGTTCAAGGGAGGACTCTTGATGTAACTGTGGCGATATCTTCTGGGACATCTTTCCTTGTTAGAGAAACTAAGTTCCCCAAAGGTGTCTTCTCCAGAAATTGTTTGTATAGTATCTGAAGAGTAACTGACTGGTAGACTACTAGTAATCTCCCATCCCATATTGTTCTGGTGGAGCAGGAGGTATGGGACAATCTTTTGAGTTGTCTATGCTAATGAAGAGCTTTGAGCAGCTGCGCCCACCCCAGCACCTCGGTGCGTGGAGTGTGATGTGACTCGTGTTCTCATGTCTCTTATGGATGTCCTACACAAGCGTATGAGGTCATTAGACAAAGATCTGAATCTGTATATGGATATTTGGCTAATCTTGGCTTTGGTGAACTGAGTAGGGGGAACTTTTAACATCTCGTTTGTCACTAGCCATTCCGAAGGATGGAAAGAGGACTCTTCTTTCATTTGTTCCTGAGTTTGTAACCAAGCTTCAGTTACCCATAATACTTGGTTCGAGTCTTTCTCAATATCTTCTCAGGAAGTGTTTAGGAGGGATCAGAGGGACTGACTTATCTGTCTTGCTGATGCTCTGCCATGTTATCATGATGGCTCAGTGCTTCACTCCTGAGCTCCAAAAACTTTTCTTAGCCCCTGTTGGATAACAAGAGAGATACCCAATATCACAACTTCTTTGGTAAGGGTTCATGAACTCAGGATACTGTATCAGATTTTTCTTAGCACTCGGGAAGACCTGTCTGTGTCTCAGGTATTAGAACTGGAGTCTGATATCTCAAGACATCGTTTACTTCACACTTCCTGTGAGAGTGTACCCATTACTGGTTTGGGTACCTGTACCCTTGGTCCAGTGGAGGCTGCTCAACAGGTTATTTAGGCATCCTAGCTCTCACGAGACAATATACATCTCATCTAAGGTAGCGGTTTTGGTGTAAGTCTAGTAGGAAAGGTAGAAAGACTGGACTGCTGCTTTTCTTTCTCCCTTCTCAGGGGGGTGCAGCAGTTGTGGCCGCTGAGGTGATCTGGATGTCAGATACAGGCGAGCTTTATAACCAAGAACCTATCTTTACAGTAGGATCTGTTAAGAAGTATCTTCCCCCATTCCTCCAAATAAGGTGGAGAATAGATCGAATGTTTTCAAACCGATTTCTTACAATAGCTACGATTACATTCGGACAATATATCCCATGCAAGATTATAGGTTCTGTGACTGAGTACCATTTATTCTTGGTAGGGGCATAACCTAATATATCATTATGACTAGACTGTTAAGAGGTTGGTAGGAGTTATCTTACTTGCTCCTGCACAGGACCAGGTGCTCTAACAACTTGACGGGAAAGTCGAGCCAACCAGTAATTTGGTTCATAGGGACTTCCTTCCTCCAAAGGATGGGTCTCCTATTTAAGAATGAAGGTTTTATAAAAGTAATTTGTATATTTCCCAATTATATGAACCTGAGTTCTTTTAAGTTACACTTCTTGCCTCAACCACCCCGCAATTCTCAGCCTTTAAGCAATAGTGCTGTTTTTTTTTTTTTTTTCCTTTTTTTTTCTCAAAATGTAGTCAAATAGCAACATCTGGTAACTCCCTGTGGTCATGCTGACTACGACTACATTTTTTGTAAAAAAACGCACTTTAAAATATTACTTTAAATTCTGGTATTTAAGCTTTGATAATGAAAGACAAATTACCATAACTAAAATAAGTACAGAATACAATATTTTTATTTTTATTTTATTATGCATCAAAATTTAGAATCGAATGCCCTCATCCTATGAGTCAACTTTGAAGGAAATAAGTGTTGCTTGAAAACACAACGAAGCACTTACAGAAATTCTATACGGCTACAATGGCAACACTGCACTTACCCACACCGAGTGTGGTCGAAGTGTCTGGCTGACTGACTGACTGGTGGGTGGGGTTCTCTGCCATCTGCCGTTAGTTATAACTAGCTTGTTAGATTTTAATGGCCAATCAATTTTCACTGAGATCCTACTCCTATTTAAGACCCAAGTTTGTATAGGTAGGAAAAATACAAATTATTCTTAAAATTTGTGATTTTGTTACAGTTGTTCTTGAAAAAGTTAAATAGTTTCCAGGTTTATTATTATTATTATTATTATTATTATTATTATTATTATTATTATTATTATTATTATTATTATTACCTAAGCTACAACTTTATTGGGAAAAGTAGGATGGTATAAGGTCAGGAGCTCCAACAGGGAAAAATAGCCTAGTGAGGAAAGGAAATAAATAAATTACAGGAGAAGTAATGAATAATTAAAATACCATTTTCAGAAAAGTAACAATATTAAAATAGACCTTTCGTAAATTAACTACAAAAAGAGGTACATAGATTGTAATTTCCCAACAAAGGAAGGAGTCGGACAGGAAGGATTTCCTTATCAAATGTGGCAGATTGAGTGCTAAATATTTTTGTTTGCATATGTACAGAATTATGGTAACCCTTATAGCTTGGCTTTTAACATGTGCTTGCTTTTTCAGGAGTGCATTGTGAAGGGTTTTATTATGACTCTCATATCAAAGCTTGAAGCTGTTAATGGTAATTGGAAACTCACAGCTATCATCAATGATGGATCTGCATCGCATGAAGTGGATATTGAAAACAAGGTGAGGTTTTGACTCCTCATTACTGAAATCCATAGTTATTTTCCAATTATCACTTATAAGTACAAAACTACAGGAGGGTCCATATTTATTCATATTAAGTCTTTGAACGCCATTAGACGTCATGTATTTTCAAATGCCTTCTGTGTTTTTCATGTATTTTATTTGTTTGAACCCTTGTTGTTCATATTGATTCACTTCCAGCATCTTGGTTTATTAAAATTTATCCCTAAAATTGAAAAAAAAAAATTCCCATTTTCTTTTCTTTCAATAGACACATGCCTCTATTAAAATAATGAGACACTAGTGGTTAATGGCAAGAAGTGAAGCAGAGATGCGCCAAGGGCTATTCGTAATTTCAGTCTTTCATTTCCATTGGTTTGACACCTCTATTAGATTTTGATAAGTTCTATTGTGTTTTAAGTTGTCTCCTTCGGGACTTTTTAGCAATTACAGCACAGGGATAGTACTGTGATTTAAATAACCATTTTGAGGAGTGCTAATGCCTTGCTGTTCATCTCATGGAAAGTATGTTTCGGGTTCAAAGCACAAATGAATCTTGCTTGTAGTTCAAGAAGAAATCCAGTTGTTGATAGAGGAGATGACGATTATGACATGCCAGGACAGTTCTCTAATACACATTTAACCAGCCAGTTTTTTATAGTAATGAGGTTCAAAAGCTCGTAGCTTCCTTTGTTAAGCCTTTGAAGGTGGTAATTTTGGTCTTACCTACCCGGAAGCTAACCCAAAAAACCTGACTTCTACAGTCAGGTATAGTGGATGTAGTGATCCATCCAGTAAAGGTTCTGATTGTTAACTGCTCCTTACAGTTGAGATCCTGTCACAAAACCTCAAATTTGTAATTACTTTAAATCTTTCTGCTGCTAAACCCTTGCATTTCCGCATCCTTGTCGCTTTTTTAGACAACTAGATTGTGAAGCAGAACGCCATCTATAGTCAATTTCTTTTAGCGATGCAGATTTGCACCGACTCGCAGCGGTGCCCTTTTAGCTCGGAAAAGTTTCCCGATCGCTGATTGGTTGGACGAGATAATTCTAACCAATCAGCGATCAGGAAACTTTTCCGAGCTAAAAGGGCAACGCTGCGAGTCGGTGCAAATCTGCCTTGATAAAAGAAATGGACTATAGATCCTAATATCCCTCCACTAGCTAAAGTAAGCACTTTTAAGGAACATCGTATTTCATCTGTGGATGCCGTTTCATATTGTATGATTATCTAATCTCTTTAAAGTTGCTGATGGAATTTCAGCTAAAATTGTTTGATTGCATCATGTTTTGGGTGGTACTCAATTAATTCGTTTGGAAGCTCGGCCACTTACTAATCACGGGTTAACTTTACCGGGGTATATGTAAGCGCTAGTACTTACACTGCCAAAATGAGTCTTACTAACAAATGCGCCGAAGCCTCCTTATCAGCCGTAAACAAATGGGAAAGGAAGTAAGAGAGGAAGACCCTGAATGTGATGAATTGTCTCCCTTGTAAAACTTACACTTCCATATTACTTAAAAATACCCTAATAAGTTCTTTAGGTAAGTTCTGTTGCTGCCTTTTCTTCAAAGCATTTGGACACAGCTACTTACTAGATTATGTACACCCCTTAATTCTCCCTTATCATTATGGATAGAATCATTTCATTGTTATCTCAATTGAAAAGAAAGGCTGGTAGTTCTAGTTTACGTATAGTAACCTTCTATACCTTAAAGATGTTTTGCCTTGTTTAAGACTAATCAGTTACCAAATCTTGATATAGATTTCAATTTACTTTCCTGCCTTGAACCCATCATTACTGCTAGTAAACGAAAATGTATATACATGACGTTGCTGGATGGTTTACAAGTAACGCTGTTTTTGGGTAATCATATAGGAAGTATTCTTGAAAAACAGTAATTAACTTTGAAGATTCTGTAATAGGGCCAATTTCTCTGTTATAGAAGGGAAATTTGCAGACCTTCAGGATTTTTTAATTTAATTTTTGATTATCTGATCTGTTTTGATGCTAATGTTTCAGTGGGGTTTCCTGAAGCCCTAGCAGCCTATGTGTGTTTTGTGATTAAGAAAGAGAACAGTTATGTCCAGTATTTTAGCACCTATTTAAGATGTAAAAAAATTGATGAAGTACTGTAGTTGCTTTGGGGGATACCTGAATCCACTAGACTGTAGATATAGTTTCTCAGTCAGGTATTTTGTTTATTTGACAGTAAACTGTATGTATATTAGTTATCTAATAATAATGTATGTCTTCTGATTTGTTAGCAATCGCTGCTGTATTGTGTATACGAATAGTTTTTGAGTGATCAAAGTATGTTTTGTTATCAGATTAAAGTTCAAAGCATAAATGAAAACTGGTTTATAGTTTACATGTTTACCGTACAAAGCTAGGCTAGTTAGAATGTGATAAAGATTGCCCCACATGTAGGTTGGACATGGGCTCTTGCGTTGGCAGCTCATTTTAGGCTGCTTGATTATACCGGGAAATATGACGATAATGCCACTCCAACCTATGTCTTTTCTACAGCATTATGAGTTTAGCTTTGTTAGTCTTGATCTTATTAAGAATTTAATGTTGTTAATTTATTTTACAGAAGCTGCTAAGTTTTCGATTCAAGTTAATATTTCACGCCTAACTTGCTGTTTAAAACCCTAGCCTATCTCCTAAAGTGGCAACTAGTGGTTACAGTTCACTATTCAGTAAGAGTTCTGATGGTACATGACACCTGCTAGATTTGGGATCCTCTTGTAGAACCTTGAAATCTTTTTTATGATAGGCACTCCTGCATTTCCTGCCGCTCTTTTAGACACCTAGAATTTGTGAGGCAGACGACTGAGATGGTAGCTTGGATCCCTATATCCCTCCTCTTAATAAAGTAAATGCCTCTAAACAACCGCTTAGCCCTTATGTTCTGTGATGGTAGTCAGGATGTTTTATCTCCCCTCTCGATCTAATAGGTGCCTTTTAACAGTTCTTTGTTATGTTGTTGGTATGGCAATTCGCAGAATTTTTAATTGTGTTAAAGATTTACTAAATCTTTGATCGCATCATATTTGAATAGCTGTGTGTTTGTCGCTTACAGGTTTGGCCCTTAGCACAGCACAAGCTCTTTTCTTACATGGTAAATTTAGGTATTAGTACCTCACTTACATTAACAAGTCTCATACACATCAGTTCCCATACGTAGTAAGTAAACAATCGAAAAACAATTGAATAACATCTTTAAAATAAATAGAAAATAAGACAATAATTAGTTTTAGGATATTTATTATCCTTTGATAATAAGAACATTGTAATTCTTCTAGTAACACTCGAGCTTCAGAACCAGGAACCACCATTGGTTGGGAAGACTGTAGTGGTGTTAAAAGACAGTTAACATCACTAGCCTACATTTGGAGCCAAGGGAGCACTAGGTCACCCTCCTCTTAACCAGATAGGGGAGATGCTGTGAGCTTGGACAAATTTGAGAGGAATAAGCCTTCTGCCTCAGTTTACCCTGGAAAATTCAACGTCTTATCAAATCAGCTAAGCAGGAAGAGTCAAGTTCTTTCAAACAAATGGTCGCTACATCCATCAGTATGTCTAGAAATTTGAAAATGGTGGGGTCACCCAAACATAGATATGCTTGCAATGCTTCTGGGTAAAAGATTGATGTGATTTGTCTGGCTGTTCAGCATTCCTAATCATAGAAGGCAGATGTCTTGTTACAAACTGGTCATATCTGAAACTTTAGACATTTCCATTGCTTGGCATGTTTTAACAGGTGGAGAATAAGTTCAAGGTCTGCAAACAGCAAAATGACTGTAATAGCCACGAGGGGATTGTTCAGACAACCAATTTCAAATGTGATTCATTTAAATGCATCCATGCTGATCTAACTGAATGGAGACTATCCAACACATTCTCAGAATCTTAGGTTTTTCGCAGTCCTCTGCATTATCTGTATACCGTAGATGTCAGTCTAAAATGAGGTAGAATGACTGGCTCTTCTTAATTTTTTTTTACCCTCTTTTGGGGGCAAAGTGGGCGAAGCGGTGTTACTTGCTTGATTTGACTTCATGCTTATTAACTACACTTTTAAGCTCCATTCTTTAGAATCTAGAGAAGTATCTCCCTCATTCTCCCTAGACGAGGGAAAGGATGGTGGAGCATATACCAACTTGTTGATTGTCATATGCCAGGTATATTATTGTGGACTACTATCCCCTTTGGGGAACGGGATCCTTCCTTTGACCACGTACCAATCTTCTTGGACAGGCCAGATGCTATAGATAAGCCAATTCATCCCTATGATAGATAGCATGTTGCTGGAATCATCACCTTTGCTCCCGTACAGGACCAGATAGATTGAGGAAATTTCTAGGGGGAAAAAAAAAGAACCAATCAGTTCAGTTCTAGGGGGACTTCCAACCTCCAATCAGTGAGTCTCCCTATTTAAAGGAGAGAATGTTTATTTACGCATAGGAACAATTAAATTTTAAAATTAATTTGTACCTTTCCTAGCCGTGCAAACCTTTGTCCTTTAAGCTAAACTTCCCACCTGAACCAAAAGGTAAAAAGCGCGGAGCTTCGTCCTTTAAGCTAAACTTCCCACCTGAGCCAAAAGGTAAAAAGTGCGGAGCTTCTGACAGTTGGGGGGCCGGGGCTTCTCGCCTGCGCTCTCCTCCTGTCTACCTTGTTAAAGATTTTAATGGCTGGTGCCAACTCGTGCTGAAAAGATATCCCTATATAAAGAGTGATAGATATGTTTGCTACATCTCTCAATTAGATACTTCAGATTTATTGGTCTCCAGTTTCAGACCCTCAGGAGTGGGTAGTGGATGCAATGCTTTAGGAGTTGTCAGATTTGTACGTTTACAGTTTTCATCTATTGGAATTAATTCATGCAGTAATTAGGAAATTTTGGAGGCCAGAAAATGTCAGGATGATGCTAATAGCCCCATTCTTGTCTTCAAGAAATTGGTTCACTGGTCTGTGGCCACTTCTATTTCAGGTATCTCCAACTCCCATTAATGACATTTTTTTTTAGACAGCCTCATTATGTCATCTTGCATGTGCTTCAAAATTTTCATGTGCTTCAGGTTACCGTTTGGAGACTCAACCATCTCCTTAAAACTAATAGGTTTTCCAAGTCCTCTAGGTTATCAGTTATATTATCTAGGATGCCTATACTAACAGTTTGTATCAACTACTGTACAATGATTCCATTATTTTTCATGGTGTAAAGCAAAAAAAAAAGTTGGCAACTAAAAATCAATGGACAGTATTCTGAATTTTTTTTTAGGTTTATCAGGAATGAGAAGGAATTATCATTTACCACTACAATTAAAGGCTAGAGATCCATGGTGACCTCAGTTTTTCAACATGTAGGCTTATATTTTCAGCTAATAGTATTTTCAGGGGTGCTCTAAATGTCTACAGACAACTAGATGGTTTTTTTTTTAAAGGCATGCAACATAGGAATGACTACCTCCCACAGCTTTGCAAAGAATTTGTCTCAAGACAAATTTGTTGCAGCAGCACTGTAGAGAAACCCTTGTGTTTGCATTTCATTATTTAGGAGACTGCAAATATCATTTTGATGAATAGTGTCCCTTAGGTCTAGTGATGGCACCATTGGATGTAATTAATCGGTAAAGTGGAGAATTTTGTCTTTCAGTCTGAGAATATGTTAAAGAAGTGATTTCTTCGTTTATGGTTGTGAGAAGAGTAAAGTTCCACGTGGTATAGGTCACTGGTGCTTAACTTGGACAGTTTGTTAGCATCCAGGTATTCTTTGGAACCTGTGTCTTTCAACTATGTTTAGACAGCGGTCCACACTTTAGTTGACAAATTTTCTCACTGATACAATAGGAAGAGAAAAGTGTTTTTTTATTTCCAACCATGAAATGTGGCTATGGGATGGAAATATTTTATAGTTAAGATGTGAAATTTTCTTTATGGTAATGATTACTATTAACCCTGCCTCCTGATAGTGTTGGGACCAGTAACTATCTGTAAAAACTGTTATTGTATTCTCTTATTATATTATTTATGAGTACTATTTTTTTCTTTCAGATTCTGTGTCAATTTATAGGAATGACATGTAGCGAATTCCAAATTAAGAAAAAAGAAGCCCGATCTAATGCTGCTCTTCAACAGCAACTAAGTAAGGTGAGTTTGCCAATCTTATCGTCTATTTTATTGAGAATAATCTTTTGTTTTATGCATAAATTACTGTAACTCTAACAATTGAAGTCCTGTTCTGATGACAAAAACTTTTCTGATTATACTTCTTTAAGTTAGAAGAATAATTTTATACTAACCATTGCAACAAGACCTGCGGGAAAGATAATAATAACTCGGTAATATTTGTGAATTCATGGAGTTTCCTGTTAAAATATATTTGTTTGAATTTAGGGTGGAATAAATTGGTTTTGTCAAATTAACTGTAATGAGATGTGATATACATTATGTCAAATTGTATTTAAGATGACAAAGAGCAGCTAGGCAAATGTGTTCTCTTAGATTTTCTATGTCTATGATATCTCAACATTTATGCCCCTAAGGTTTATGGAATTCCCAATAAAAATAACGGCATATCCATGTGGAAATTATTCAAGATTAAATTTAAATGGCAGAACCTGCCTTTAAAAATTGAAGTCTTTGGACAGAATCAGGAAGACCATACATATACCTTGAAACTTTTTGTGGTGCAAGTTTGGATATACATATACAAAGAAACCTAATTCTACAAGGTAGCTCCCTGTCTGTAGTCTTTATGGTTTCTTCCATTCCTTTAGTAGGTAAAAGATTTCATATAAATTCTTGAAGAACACTGACATCTTCCTTTAAGATCCTCTATTATTTCTGCCAGGGCTTCACTCTAGAACGTGTGATAGTTACCATCAATTATTCTATAGAATTTCAAGTATTCTTCACCTTTATAGTGGTGAGCTATGGATGGGGGTTTTGCAGGAGCCTGTAGGGCTACCTTGCAGTCTTCAGCAGTCATTCTCTGGTCCTAGCTTGGGTGGAGCAGAGTTGGGTGCTGATCATATGTATATATGGCCGATCTCTAAGACTTTGTCCTGTCTCTTACCTCTGCCGCTTATGATTGACCTTTAAAACATGTAATTTCCTGCTGTGGTATATTGGAAAATAAATTCGTCGATCCATAAATATATGGTATAACCCCTTCCTTTTCATATGGTACATATGATGTATTTTGTCTAGTTGTAGACTTTCATTTTTTATACTAGATTTTTCACTACAAATCCATACTTATAATTATGCCTAATCAATAAACCAAGATGAGTCTACTATAATCTCAAGAGATGAATCTTGAAAATGAAAGTAGGGTCATATATTTCCTTTTCTCTTGTAGTTTATCTTCGCTAAAGCAATTGTAGGCTACTTACCACCTAATATAAGAAACACAAGTTGTCTAGGCCTATCGTATTCATGTAAGCATATTTGAAACAACTGGCAAGCTAGTGGTAATAATTAGACTTATGATATTAATTAAGCTGTAGGCCAGTCGACCAATTATTAACCCTTTTACCCCCAAAACACATACTGGTACGTCCTTGCAAAAAACTGCTATTTAAAATTTTTTTTTTGCATATTTTTGATAATTTTTTGAGAAAATTCGGGCATTTTCCAAAAGAATGAGACCAACCAGACCTCTCTATGACAAAAATTAAGGCTGTTAGAGCAATTTAAAAAATATATATTGCAAAATGTGCTTGAAAAAAAATGCCTGTGGGTTAAGGGTTGGAAAGTTCCAAATAGCCTGCGGGTAAAAGGTTAAGTAAGCTGTAGGCTAGTCGACCAATTATTGAGAAATTGCAAGGATAGTAGGGCCAGTGTAATGAGGGTATGTATTAGACTCAGATAAGTTTCCCCTCGATACTCATTACAGGGCCTTGTGTGCAAATCCTGAGAATTATTTTTGTCAACAGAACAAATATATTTTAGTTCGCTGCCCACATTTTGGTAAAGTTAGAAGAGCTACTGGAGCCTTTGTAGGGTGATGGCCAGATCCCGTAGAAAACGGGAATATTCTGAACTGAGGCCGTCGTTCTAAAAACGATTTTGGCGGGAGTAGCTAACTTAAAAAACCCACCTAACCTATGCTAAAAGCCGTATCCTTACCCAGGGGGCTGCGCCCCCCCGGACCACCCCCCTTACACAACAGTTTCCTTACCTACGAGTACGACGGGAGAAGCTAACTTAAAAAACCCACCTAACCTATGCTAAAAGCCGTGTCCTTACCCAGGGGGGCTGCGCCCCCCTGGACCCCCCCCCTTACACAACATATTTAAGATCCGTAGACCATTTCCAAACGTTTTTATTTTATACAAGATAACAGTCGGAGTGATAATAAACAAATTAGGACGCTTGACCGTAGCGCTACAAACTACCCGAACTACTTTACTTCATGGCAGGTTTATGAGTTGGGTGCATGATAATGAATAACATCGATAACTTAATATTGTGTAGAGATTTTAAAAACTTTGCATATATTATAACATTAATGACTTTTAAGTTATTTTTCAAGAATATTTGGTTTACTAAGTTACTTGATTTTTAGCTGGTCTACATTTTATCATTTAATATGCAAATATCTTTACTCGCTTTAAAGTGGTGAATACTGTTGAAAGCCTCTTGGTGCCCAACTTTTTAGCTTATATTTCATAGGTTCTCTCATTCGTTCATTCACTCCAATTCATTCTTTGTGCTCTGTAATATTATTCCCATTATTCAATACTTGAAATAAAAGAATGAATTATGGATTTTTTTCACTTCATTTTAAGAAGAAGTTTAATTACCTTTTAGCTTGCACTTATTATTATTATTATTATTATTATTATTATTATTATTATTGTTATTGTTATTGTTGTTGTTGTTGTTGTTGTTTCAAGCTAGGCTATAACCCTAATTGGAAAAGCACGGTGCTATAAGCCCAAGGGCTCCAACAGGGAAAAATAGCCCAGTGAGGAAAGGAAACAAGGAAATAAATAAACTACAAGAGAAGAATAAACAATGAAAACAAAATATTTCAAGATTACTAACGACATTAAATTAGATCTTTCACATATAACCTATTAAATCTTCAAAAAGCAAGAAGAAGAGAAACAAGACAGAACATCTTTACTCAAATGCAGATCATGAGAAACAGAGACAAAGGACCAATATTCTAGTTAATGCAATCTAGAACCTGACCATATTTACATGTTATCAACACCCAAGCCAATTTTTCATCCATGCTTGAACCGGGGATGACCAGATATTGGGTGCCGATGTAAAACTATGGTTTAGGAAAAGCTAAATGTTTAAGATATTTATTTTCCTTTGATAAAAGCATTTTATTGTATTAGGATGACCCTCCTTTGATCCCCTCCATTTGGTAAGTTAATGACTTTAGTACTGGCTTTCAGAGGCATTGAATGATATTCTTCACAATTGGATGGAGGTCCAATTGTGAGGTTGAACTTGGATGGGAGAGCAATAAGTTACCTGAATAAGAGGGGACTGAAGAATTCTTCCATGTAATTTTGCCTTTTTTATCATTACCGTTGTAGAAAAATAGGTTTGTCTTAATGGAACTTGATTGAAAATTTCCTTATTTTATTCTTTCCTGTCATTTACAGTCGGCCTCAATTTACTTTTTTCCATGAAACATCTCTGATGTTGAGAATGAGATTAGAGAATATGGTAGTGCTGTTTTATTCAAGTTTATTATCCTCAATACTGTACACAATTTTTTATCCATTGCCCAATTTCACTTCATCTCCAGTTTTTTTTAGCTTAATGGAAATATGTAACCTCTCAGTTTTATCAATGTGTTGGTTGTGCAGGTTACGCTGGACATATACCCTAAAGAAATAGTTGTTCCGTAACCGAAATACAAACCACGCTATTTACAAAGGGTATTACTCTTAGCGAAGCTGAAATGACGAGCCAATAGTTTTTAACGAGGGTTAATTACCCCCGCGCTAGTTAGCGGGGGGTGGGGAAGGGTAGCTTGCTACCCCTCCCCCCTCCACACACCGGTGACTTGCTTCACTTCACTTTTGGCTCGGCGGTGATCAGACGTGTCTGTTCATCGCCTTCGTGACAGCCTTTAATTTTCTTCTTTTTCTATTCAGCTTGTGTGATTGGTTGGAAGTTGACCTTCAGTTATTTTCTTTTATTTAATATGCGTACATGCCCTGGAGTTGCCGGCCGTCCTTGTGGGACTTTCATGTCGGACGTGATTACGGATCCTCACACCCTCTGCCCTCAATGTCGGGGCCGACGGTGCGACCAGGATAACATGTGCCGTGAGTGCAGGGAGTGGTCTGCCTCCCAGTGGGAGAGGTTTGGCCGTCGGCGTAAGAAGAAGTCCAAGAGAGACCGTTCTCCTCCGGGGTTAGCCTTGAAGGAGGAAGGTTCTCGGGACTCTTCTTCCGCCGCCCAAACCTCCTCCGAAGCTCCCCCTCGTCCGCCTCCTAAGGAGAGTCGTCCGAGTGGGAGCGCAGGCCCTTGTTCTGTTTCCCTACCTTCGGTGGGGGGAGAGGGCGTCGCCTCCCATAGCGAGGCGGTTCCCCCTCCTCCTCCGGGGGAGGTTATTGATAATAATGTCTTATCCAGTGATGATCTTTTACAGATTTGGTCGTCCCTGGGTCGCTCTTATTGACCTTGTCTCGTTGGGGGCCGCTGTTAAACAGTCGCCGGTGGTAGCGGAGGTAGACCCTCTGTCTATTGTCGACGTCGTGGTGACAGAGGCCTCCGACGTGGCTGGGCCTTCCGACGCAGGTGCTGTTGCTGGTGATGGTGCTCTAGGCTCTCCTCATCCTTTCGTGCATCCTTCGAAGGGGGAAGTGAGTCCTTCGGTCTCGACTGCTGCCCAGCTTCCTTCTGAGGGAAGTGTTTTGACGGAGACTCCCCTTCGGAGGACCGATGGTCCCGACGATCTCCCCCGAGGCCGCCTCCGCCGTAAGGCTCACCGCCCTCTACGCCACAAGGGCCTCCCTTCCCCTTACAGGGGGACTAAGAGGCGCCTTTTTGGGTCTTCGTCCTCCGGGGGGGACTCTCCTCGTCAGCCTCAACCGACTGCTCCGCCCTCCTTGAACCTCTCTGCAGACCGCTCACCATCTCCTGCCGGATCTTCGCCTTCTGGAGAACTCGTCACCCGACGGGCAACGGTCCCTTCGGGGCTAAGGGATTCTTCCCTTACGCGAGCAGGGCTAGCGCACAAGCGCTCTCCTGCTCGCCAGCGATCTCCTGCTCGCCAGCGATCTCCTGCTCGCCGACGCTCACCTGCTCGTCGGCTCTCTCCTGATGTTCGCCCCCCTCGCCAGCGCTCTCCTGCTCGTCAGCTCTCTTCCGAGCGTCAGCGCTCATTTGAGGACCATCGCCCTGCGGTCTCTGACCACCCTTTAGTTCCTGCTGAACTCCCTGCTCACCATCCTCCTGGTCCTGTGGCTACGCAACAGCGTGCTGCGCGTGTGTCAGAAACACATGTTCGCCAACGCGCCAGCGATCTTCCCGTTCCTGCTCGTGAACGCGCCGCACCACCTGTCCTCTCACAGGACACGCGTCGACCTTCTGCTCACCAGCGATCACCAGCTCGCCAGCGATCACCAGCTCGCCAGCGGTCACCTACACATGCTGCTCGCCATCGCAAGACCCTGCATGATCGCCCGCTTACGCATGCTGCTCCTCATCGCACTACCCTGAACGATCGCCCTCCTGCGGATGCTGATCACCATCACACCCTTTCACGCGATCATTCACCTGCGCATGCTGCTCGCCATCGCACAACCCTGCACGATCGCCCGCTTACGCATGCTGCTCCTCATCGCACAACCCTGAACGACCGCCCTCTTGCGGATGCTGATCACCATCGCACCCTATCACGCGATCATTCACCTACACATGCTACTCGCCATCGCTTACCATCACACGGTCATTATCGCCAGCGATCTTCTTCACCTACGCGGCAGCACGATCCCTCGCCGTCGCGCCATCGCTTGCGTTCGTCGCCTCGGACACGTGTTCATTTACCTGCCCACCCTCACGCCCACTCGCCTGCGCGCCCGCGCGATCGCTCGCCCGCGCGATCGCTCGCCCGCGCGCCCGCGCAATCGCTCGCCTGCGCGATCGCTCGCCTGCGCGCCCGCGTGACCGCTCGCCTGCGCGCCCGCGCGATCACCCGCGCGACCATTCGCCCTTGCGCGACCGTTCGCCCTCGCGCGACCATTGTTCGCGGCGAATTCCACAGCCGGTGGTAGCAGCAGTGACGCGTGCTCCTAGACGGCACTCGGGATCACCTCCATCCAAGCACAGGTTGGTATTGCAGAACGAAGACAGGTCAGTACAGCATTCTTCCCCACCTTCTTTTCAGGCAGGTACTGTCGTGTCCACTCCGAAGGATCGCCCGATCCCTTTCACCTTAGCGAGGATTTCGGACTCTGTGTCCTTTGAGCAGCAGACTTGGTTTGGTCCGCTGGCACGGGCGTTAGTGAGGGTTATGAAACCAGCACTCGCCGGCCAGGGTAACAAATCAGCGGCTGTCTCTCCTACGCTGAAGAGAAAGAGAGGAGTGGACTTCGTGGTGACTTCCCCCAGGGCGAAGTTGGTTCCCAAGAGGTCAGTTTCGAGGGTCCCCTCTCCTGCACGAGTACTCTCTCCTTCTCCCGTGGACGAGGCCTTTCCGTCCTCAGGTGAGTCCAGTGGGGCGGTAGTCTTCCCCTCGGCACCAGGGGTGGAGACTTCGCTTCAGGCAGGAGAATCGTCTCGTGAGGAAGGGGCCCCTCGAACCTTGTTGTTGGGATCCTGTATCCCTCCCAGAAGGGAACCCAAGGATTCCAAGACCATCCCTAAATCCTCTGCAAGGATTCGTCAGGAACCCACGACTACCCAGGGGAATGTCCACGTATCACCCCAGGAAGCGATTCCTGGGGCAGGAGACTTAGCTGCCAGCCCGCAGGGAGGAGAACAGCAAGAGTCCGAACATGCCTTCTGGCAGGTCCTAAGCCTGATAACACAACTTAACAGTCTTACGGATCCAGTCATCCCCCCCCGTGAAGGCAAAGACACGATTCTGGATGAAGTGTTTGATGTTCGGAAGGCCCCTAAGACCAGTGCAGCTCTGCCCTGGTCTCGGGGGCTGAAGAGTGCCAGAACTAGGGCCAATGCTCAGCTCGCACTTCTTGCCTCCTCCAGTCGTTCCACTGCCGGGAACAAACTCATCCCTCCTCCTCGCCTTCAGCAGAGGAGGTATTTCGAGATCCTGGGTAAGCACAACCTTGCTCTTCCTCTCCATCACTCTGTGGAGGAGCTGGCGAAGGGAGTTCCCTTGGAGAAACTCTCTGCCCGGCAGGTGTCGTTCTCGGCGGCAGAGATCCTTAACCACGAGAAGGTCGCTAAGTGTGCCATGCAGGCCACTTCGTGGCTGGACTTCTGGTTAGGATCTCTGGGCATCCTATTGCGATTGGAGGACTTGTCCAAGGAGACCAATAGGAAGGCCCTAGAGACCTTCTTGCTCTCGGGCACCCGCTCCATCGAGTTTTTGGCGCACCAGGTTACCACCCTGTGGGCCAACTCGGTGTTGAAGCGTCGCGATGCTGTGTCCGAGAGATTCCATCCAAATGTCCCCGCCGTAGATGTGTGTAGGCTCCGACATGCCTCCCTCCTGGGGGAGAGCCTGTTTGAGCCTCAAGACTTGGAGCGAACGGCTGAGAGGTGGAGGAAATCCAGCACGGACTCCCTCCTCCACAGGGCCCTTACAACTCGGCCCTATAAGCCTCCAGCCCCGCCACAACAGCAGCAACAGCCTCGTAAGGCTCCCAAACAGGCACCGGCAGCTAAGAAAGTGGTGTCTAAGCCCCAGCCCTTTCCAGCCAAGGTCAAGAGGGGCGGTAAGTCCTCCAGGGGAGGCAAGACTTCTAGGGGTGGCGGCCGCGGCCGCAAGCCCTAGGGGTGGCAGTCCCCCTGCGTGTCCACCTGTGGGGGGATGCCTTCAGCGTTGCGTCCGCAGGTGGCAACATCACGGGGCCGATGCTTGGACGGTCTCAGTGATCGGCCAAGGTTATCGCGTCCCGTTCACGTCATCTCAACCTCCCCTGACAGCGAATCCAGTGTCGTTGAGCTCCCATGCCATGGGATCGGCAAAGGGGCTGGCCCTTCAGGCCGAAGTCGAGACCATGTTCGAGAAGGGTGCTCTCCAGGAGGTCGTGGACGGCTCTCCAGGCTTCTTCAGTCAACTCTTTCTTGTAAAGAAGGCTACTGGAGGCTGGAGACCCGTCATCGATCTCTCGGCTCTGAACAGGTTTGTCAAACAAACCCGGTTCAGCATGGAGACAGCAGACACGGTCAGACTTGCGGTGAGACCACAAGACTTCATGTGTACACTGGATCTAAAGGATGCGTACTTCCAGATCCCAATCCATCCGTCTTCCAGGAAGTACCTGAGATTCTGCCTAGACAACAAGATCTACCAGTTCAAGGTGCTGTGTTTCGGTCTCTCCACAGCTCCTCAGGTGTTCACCAGAGTGTTCACCCTGATTTCGACTTGGGCGCACAGGAACGGCATTCGTCTCCTTCGTTACCTAGACGATTGGCTGATCCTAGCAGACTCGGAGTCGACCCTTCTTCGACACCGAGACAGGCTTCTAGATCTTTGCCAGGATCTGGGGATCGTGGTAAACCTCGAGAAGTCCTCTCTGCAGCCGTCCCAACGACTGGTTTATCTAGGCATGCTAATAGACACCAATCTCCACAAAGCCTTTCCATCAGACGACCGGATAGCAAGGCTGAGGAGGGTGGCGGAACCTTTCCTCAGGCGAAAAGAACTCCCCGCCCAATCGTGGTTGCGTGTCTTAGGCCACCTATCCTCCCTGGCCCGTCTGGTTCCAAACAGCCGCCTCAGGATGAGATCCCTTCAATGGCGGCTCAAGTCCCAGTGGAATCAAGGATCCGATTCCCCGGACACTCTGATCCCAATGGGGTCTCTGGAACAGACGGACTTGCGGTGGTGGCTGGCCGACGAGAACCTGCGAAAGGGAGTGAGTCTTCTCGTCCTCCCCCCGGAATTGACTCTGTTTTCGGACGCGTCAAAAGAAGGGTGGGGGGCGCACGTTCTGAACCAGAGGGCCTTAGGCCTTTGGTCAGAATCAGAAAAGTGCCTACACATCAACCTGCTAGAATTGAAGGCCGTCTTTCTGGCCCTTCAACAGTTCCAACGGTTCCTGGCGGGTCACTCCGTGGTGGTGATGAGCGACAACACCACGGTAGTGGCTTATATCAACAAGCAGGGAGGCACTTTTTCGCAACAGCTATCCCATCTTGCAGTAGAGACTCTGAGGTGGACCGAAACCCACTCGATAACACTATCAGCTCGCTTCATTCCTGGCAAGAGGAATGTGCTCGCCGACAGTCTGAGCAGGGCTTCGCAGATAGTGAGTACCGAGTGGTCTTTGGATCCTCAGATAGCCAACAAAGTCCTGACTTTGTGGGGTTCCCCGACGGTGGACTTGTTCGCGACAGCCTTGAACTTCAAGCTGCCCCTGTACTGCTCACCAGTCCCGGACCCCAAGGCACTCTGGCAAGATGCTTTCCAGCAACGGTGGGACAACATCGACGTGTACCCCTTCCCACCATTCTGTCTGATGAGAAGGGTGCTCAACAGGACCAGACTATCGGTCAACTGTTCCATGACTCTAGTAGCCCCGCTATGGCATCACGCGGAATGGTTTCCGGACCTTCTGCAACTCCTGACGGAACTCCCAAGGGAGCTTCCTCCACGACACGAGCTTCTCAGACAACCCCACTCCGGTGTCCCTCACAGGGCCGTAGCCTCGCTTCGGCTTCACGCCTGGAGACTATCCAGCGTCTCCTCGCGGAGAGAGGCTTTTCGCAACAGGTTGCGGAGAGAATGTCTCGGCACCTGCGAAGGTCCTCTGAGGGAGTCTACCAAGCGAAGTGGAGAGTCTTTTGTGGTTGGTGTCGTGGAAGGGGTATCTCTCCACTCGATGCCACTATTCCAGCAATAGCGGACTTCCTTGTGTATCTGCGAGAAGAAATGCGCCTTTCTGTCTCGGCAGGGAAAGGCTATCGCTCAGCCTTAAGCTTGGCCTTCAGATTGAAGGGCGTGGATATTTCTTCATCGCTAGAACTCTCGTTACTCATACGTAGCTATGAGCTTACCTGCCCCCAGTCGGAAGTGAGACCCCCTCCTTGGAACGTGGTTCGAGTCCTCAGGTCTCTCAAGAGACCTCCCTTCGAGCCATTACGCCAGGCCTCCGATCGCCACCTGTCTTGGCCTCGGCCAAGCGAGTTAGTGAACTTCATGGTCTCTCATACGACATCGCCCATTCAAGGGGATGGGGGGAGGTAACGTTCAGGTTCGTCCCTGAGTTTGTGGCCAAGACTCAGAATCCTGGAGTGCCGGATCCTCGGTTCGACTCTTTCAGGATCGCGAGTCTCCTTTCTGTAACAAACGACCCAGACCAGCTGCTACTATGCCCAGTGAGGTGTCTGAGGTACTACATGAAGAGAACGGCTGCAGTCCGTCCTCATGTGCGAGCTTTATTTGTGAGCACAGGCAGGACAAAGAGGAGGGTCACCAGGAACACCATCTCTGCTTGGATTCGAAGGGTTATCCACCATGCCCTGAATCCTGACCCTCCTCCGTCACGTCGCCCTCGGGCCCACGATGTCAGGGGTATTGCTACTTCCCTGGCCTTCAAGAGAAACTTCTCTGTGACGCAGGTACTTCAAACTGGGGTCTGGAAGCATCAAACGACCTTCACAGCCCACTACCTGCAAGACGTGACCCACAGGAGCCTCGATACGTTCTCTATCGGCCCTGTGGTGGCTGCACAACAGCTGGTCTAACCTCAGGCTCCTTTTTGGACAAGTAGCAGTAGGTGGAGGGCGTTGTTACCCGGTCTTAGTCTGTGTGAATGAAAGAGTATGTCTGACCCTTACTTCTTTCTTCATTCTCCCCTCTCTTGGGGAAGCAGCATCCTGGTCCTCGCATAGCTGACCCTGACCTCTGCAGGTAACCCATGCTTCTTTGTGCTCCTAGTATTAAGCTTAATACTGTTGCGTCTCCCATACCCTGACGAGGTGGTATGGGGAACGTCCTATCCTAGAATTCCTATCTGAAGGTCTCAAGGTCAACTTCATAGGACGAGTCACACTCTCCTCCTCACACTACTTATGTAGGCCACTCGTTCCTAGCGATGCTAGGAACCTGTGAGGTACAGGGGCTCCCTCTCTCTAGTGCTGCTCACTGAGGGATCGAGCCCCCGGGCAAGCCGAAGTCAGTAAGGCTGGGGACTTTCCACCCTTCCTAAGGGGTAAGTCACCCTTTGTAAATAGCGTGGTTTGTATTTCGGTTACGGAACAAATGACAAATTCGAAGATAATTTGTATTTTTCCTAACCATACAAACCTTAGCTATTTACACATATGTGCCCGCCATCCCTGACCCCCAAGTCAAGTCCTACCTCTAAGTGAAGTGAAGCAAGTCACCGGTGTGTGGAGGGGGGAGGGGTAGCAAGCTACCCTTCCCCACCCCCCGCTAACTAGCGCGGGGGTAATTAACCCTCGTTAAAAACTATTGGCTCGTCATTTCAGCTTCGCTAAGAGTAATACCCTTTGTAAATAGCTAAGGTTTGTATGGTTAGGAAAAATACAAATTATCTTTGAATTTGTCATTTTACAAATTCTGAAACCCTCTCCTATGGAATTACTGGATAATTTGATGTTCTAAGTTTTTATGCACATTCTGTAGGTAATAATTTTCAAAGTTCAAACTTGCAGCAAATGTCTATAAGTTGAACAGGCTGACATAAGTCTTTTTATAGTTTATATATAAAATATCTATTTTAATATTGTTATTGTTTTTAAAATATTTTAATTATTCATTACTGTACTTCTTATATTGTTTATTTATTTCCTTATTTCCTTTCCTCACTGGGCTATTTTTCCTTGGAGCCCTTGGGCTCATAGTATCTTTTGCTTTTCCAACTAGGGTTGTAGCTTAGCTAGTAATTATAATAGTAATAAAGCCTCCCATTATTTACATTAGCCTGATTTAGACTTTCACTCCTACTTCAGTTATATCTTCTTTTGTTTTTTAACTGAACTGAATCAATACAAAGGGAGTTCATTTGGCCACGTACACCATCCTCTTACCTTTTAGGCTTTATGTCTTCTTTAGGTACTATCTTGATCCCTTCTCTGGATTGAGATAATTCTTCTATTGTCAAGGTCCCCTAGCCACAACTTTTCTCATATTTTTAGAAATGAGGACATTTTGGATTACTCAGTGCCATGGAAATATCTTTATGAAATTTATTTTCACTTGCTTCCTTCATCATCAGGCATTATATAATTCCCTTCCCTCCTTACTTCAATCTTGTCTGGCCTTGGCTAGATAATAGTTATAAATTATCTATCCCATTGACCCCTGCAAATAAATATAATTAGAGTAATGGTTTTTTTTCAATATTAATCTTACCCGATGATCATGTAGCTGTCAACTCTGTTGCCCGACAGAAATCTACGGTCGGGATACGCCAGCGATCGCTATACAGGTGGGGGTGTACACAACAGCGCCATCTGTGAGTAGGTACTCAAGTACTTCTTGTCAACAAGAACTCAATTTTTCCTCTGTCGTGCCACCGGCAAGACCTACTAATACGCCGTCCCTAACTGGATTTGTTTTCACAACTTTTTGGTGAAGTACACTATTCCAGTTTTGAGCTTTCGCTATGCAGGGGTTTTTATCTTCATTTCAAAACTTGAACTCGTTTTGGATAGATTTTATTATGGTGACGAAGAGAGTATGGACTCTCTTTCACTTTTAAATGGCCGACCCTTCCCTTAGACGGAAGTGTTGGTGTCGAAGAGAGTATAGACTCTCTTTCACTTTTAATGACCGACCCTTCCCTTAGACGGAAGTGTGTTTAGGTTTTTGGTAATTTTGCTTAACAAAGTTATAGATTTATTTTATATCTCTCCGCCATTTATAGGCCTCTTCGATTAACTTTCCATTTATTATAAACTTATAAAAATTAATTTTTATGTTTGTTTATATGCGACCTTTCCTAATAGTAGGCGGTCCTTACTTGGAACCGTAGTTAATTAACATTGAGCCCGTCATTTCGTTTTTCCTGTTAAGAATTTATGCTATTTTAATTTTAATGTTTTTGAAAGAATTTCTTTGATAGTCTCGTACTGTTTTCAAAGTTGAACTAACGTTTAGTTTAGTCTCCGCAGTTGTTGACGTTCAGAACGTTCAACTTGCGCTCTATCGTTACGATAGAGAGAGAGTATTTCACGGTTTCACGTTGCAGTAAGAGTAAACCGATTCTAGCGTTTCGTTCATTCTTTCTTAGCTTAAATGGTTTTAATTCTAATAAAGGAACTTTTTATTCGGAAAACCTTTCAGTTTTTTTCCTTTAACAAATAATATGTTTTAACGATATATAATTGGGCTCATTCTCTCAGGTTCTAAGTCAAGAGAGAGAGAGAGAGAGATAGAGACGGAGGGAGAGAGAGGAGGATAAACGTTTCGTTCAAGCGGGTAACGTTGTTCTCGTTTTTTACTCTTCTCCCTAGTCGCTATAGGGGAAGAAGGTAAAACGTTTCTAGAGTTTTATTCTTGTTCCCAGGCTTTATGCGGTGAGAGATTTTAAACGTAGTTTATTTGATCTAGTGTTTAGTCTCTTTTCCAGCCACTGAATTCTTTATCTTTCATTATGTTTTTCTGTTACATTGTAAAACTGTTTTCGCAATTACTACCTTTTAATGAAGGATAGGATTGCGTGTTTCAGGTACAAACCACTTAAAGTTTCGAGTTCAGTGAAATAAGTGCAAACAGAAAATCAAAAGTGATAAAGTGATATGCGCAAAGTGTTACAGTGTTGCGTTCGAGGGTTCGTTTGTTCGTGCCAGTTGTTCACCTTGTCCGATACCTCTTACAAGCTCCCAAGCCCAGGGGAGAAGTAATGTCGAAGGACTTATGGGTTCCACAGGTCTTGATCGACGAACAAACGTTTCCCTCCGTGGTTTCGGGTGTATCTACACACGTTGCCGACGTGATCACCCCACCCACACAAAGACGAGAGAGCCCATTTATTCCTCGTCTGCGGAAGAGGTTTCTCGCAGAAACCATGGACCAAATCTTGCAGCTTTTAAGTGCAAGTCGGTCCCTTCCGCGCAAGTCCAACGGCCTAGGTGTAGCCACTGGGTCAGTTCGGACTCGCTGCAGTACGACAACTGCACACCTCCCAAGAGGGGCAAGGTGGTACCGCAACAGGCAGTAACTCCGTCTGTTGCCGCACCAGCTGTTTTAGACCCTTAGTCACAACGGACAGTAGCTCCGTTTGTTGTTGTCTTTCATAGTCCCTAGTGGTCTATGCTGCAGACTATACAGTCTCAGCTTGCTCCTTCATGCAGGAGTATCGTGCTGGAAGGTTGACAATGCACCTGTTAACCTACAACCCGCCGAGGTTGTGCGCTCAGCAGATACTGCGGCTGCCTGCTCCCACACTCCACCTGTGAGAGCTCCACCACCGATGCGCAGTCCACCCTGCCAGACGCATGTTCTTGCTGCACCATCTGCTAACATGCGTGAGCTACCGCATCAGCAGTGGGAAGGTTCTGTAGAGCTGCCGGGTTCCAGCACTATGCGGCATTCTCCGCAGCCCATGCAGCATGCTCTGCATACCTTACAGCATGCTCCGCATACCATGCAGCATGAGCCGCATACCTTACAGCATGCTCCGCATACCATACCGCATGCTCCTCAACCCACCGCAGCCCCTCCCACGCACCAGCACTCTGCTTTTGTTGTTGCCAGCTCCCACACTCCGACTGCGGAGAAGGTTGACGATGCACCCGTGGGCCTACTCCTCCCACGGTTGTGCGCCCGGCATGGCTTCCTGCTCTCACACTCTTGTTGTGAGAGCTCCTCCACCCATGCACAGTCAACCCTGCCAGATGTATGATGACTCCCACACACAGAGCACTCCGTTGCCGTGCGTGAGCTACCACAAGCTGCCGTGGTTTGACACGGTGTGTCAGCCTCCGCAACACATTGTGGTTACCGCCACTCGCCCGCAGCAAACTAGTCAGTCAGGAGTTGAGGCTTCCCCACACAACTTTGGTTGTTGCCAACTCACAGACTGTCAAACAGTTACATGACGTTGCCTTCTGGTCTGCTACTTATACACCAGTGCTGTATATCCTCACGCTCCTGTTGTGGTTGACAGTTCAGTTTTTGACAGTTCACAGACTGTCAAGCAGTTTCATAACGTTGCCTTCTGGTCTGCTGCTTTTGCACCAGTGATACCCTCACTGAGAGAACCTAGCTTTTCTCGGATATGGTTCCTGTAGATGAGAAAGTGCTGTTCTCCCTCCTTCTGATATTCCCTTGAGGACTCTGTCATTTGGAGAGGAGCCTTGAGCTGCTTAGCCTCCTATGGACTTTTATTTAAGCATAACATGCTTCCAGGGAGGGTAAATGGTTCCGCTTCAGTCGCTAACCCCGTCTGTTGCCACACCTGCTCCCATAGACCTTGGGCTTTGTTGCAAGACATGCAGTCCAAGCTTAGTCCTTGATAGAGGATTTTTTACGGAGAAGACCCTTCTTGCCAACGACCTTCCTACCGGTTGGTTGTACGCCCTGTTGACGCTGAGGTATCCTACTCACGTCCGCCAGTTGAGATGGTTCCTCCACCGGTGCGACCCAGTGTGGATTGCCAGTCGCACGTTGATGTTATGCTACTCTCGGAGGTGGTTGTGGACGTTCAGTGTGTCACTGGGAAGACGTTCAACAACCAGCAGAGGTGGCTTGTTGTGACGCAGTGCGGCAACCTCAGCAACCCGATAAGGGGTTGTCTGTATTACCCAGACAGTCTAGACAGTTTCGGGTTGTCGCTGTACTTCCTCGCTTCCCCATGGTTGACAGTTCACAGACTGTGCAGCAGTACCATGATCTTGTGTCCGGCTCCGTCACGCATCCACCAGTGCGACCGGATTCAGCGAGTCAGACGTTGCCCATTCCGTTGCCGTTTCCTCATCAGTTTCGGATGAGGAACCCTCTGATGAGGACATGGCTGAACAAGAAGATCAATCCCCAGCCCTGCTATCCATCCAGAAGATGCTGAAGAAGGAATACGGCCCTGTCAGGCTGTGGATGAGTCTGGTTAGGACACTGTCATCCGTGGTGCAATTGGTGTCACTTGGAAGACTACACCTCCGTCCTCTTCGGTTTCATCTAGCTCTTCACTGGAAAAGGACAAGACGCTAGAAGCGGTCTCGATCCCGGTTTCCGGAAGATAAGTCTGGTCTAACCTGAGGAAAGGACTTTATCAACCTTTTATAGGGTCTTCCCCTGACTGTTCAGACTCCCAACCACGTTCTCTTCTCAGACGCATCGGACGTAGGCTGGGGTGCGACCTTAGGCGGTAGGGAATGCTCGGGATTATGGAACTCGAGTCAAAGGACAATGCATTTTAACTGCAAGAAGCTTCTGGCAGTACGTCTGACCTGGAAAAGCTTCAGGTCTCTCCTTCAAGACAAAGTAATGGAGGTCAACACGGACAACTCCCTGCTTTGATGTTCATCTCCTAGCAAGGAGGGACCTACTCTCTGACATGGTGCGAGTTCGCTAGTGACCTCCTCTCCTGTTCAACAGGTCTAGACTTTTCACTAGTAACAAATTTCTTCCAAGGCAACTTGAATGTCTTAGCAGTTTGTCTCAGTAGGAAGGGACAATAATTCCAACATATTGGACCCTCCACAGAGATGTATGCAAGAGACTTTGGGTCACCTGGGGCCAGCCAACCATAGATCTCTTCGCAACCTCGATGTCCAAGAGGCTCTCAATACTTTGCTCACCTATCCCGGACCCAGCAGTGGTTCTTTTAGATGCCTTTCTACTAGATTAGTCTCATCTAGATCTATATGCATTCCCTCCGTTCTAGATTGTCAACAAGGTACTGCAGAAGTTCGCCTCTCACGTTGGGACAAAGTTGACACTAGTTGCTTCCCTCTGGCCCGCGAGAGAATAACTTACCGAGGTACTTCGATGGCTAGTAGACGTTCCCAGAACTCTTCCCCTAAGGGTGGACCTGCTACGTCTGCCACGCGTAAGAAGGTACTCCAAGGCCTCCACGCTCTTCGTCTCACTGCCTTCAGAGTATCGAAAGACTCTCGAGAACTAGAGGTTTTTCGAAGGAGGCAACCAGAGCGATTGTTAGAGCAAGGAGAACATCCACCCTTAGAGTCTACCAATCGAAGTGGGGAATCTTCCGAAACTGGTGCAAGTCAGTATCCGTATCCTCGACCAGTACCTCTGTAACTCAAATAGCTGACTTCCTCTTATATCTGAGAAAAGAGCGATCTCTTTCAGCTCCCACTTTCAAGGGTTACAGAAGCATGTTGGCATCAGTCTTCCGTCACAGAGGCTTAGATCTTTTTAACAATAAAGATCTACAGGACCTCCTTAAGTCTTTTGAGACCACGAAGGAGCGTCGTTTGGTTACACCTGGTTGGAATTTAGACGTGGTTCTAAGATTCCTTATGTTAGACAGGTTCGAACCACTTTAATCAGCCTCCCTGAAAGATCTCACCTTTAAGGCACTTTTCCTGATATGCTTTACCAGCTAAAAGAGTCAGTGAGATTCATGGCTTCAGCAAGAACATTGGATTTTCATCCGAAACGGCTACATGTTCTACATCTTGGTTTTCTAGCCAAACACGAGCTGCCTTCTCGGCCTTGACCAATATCGTTCGTTATTCCAAACTTATCGATATGGTTGGAAATGAACTAGAAAGAGTATTATGTCCTGTAGAGCTCTTAAGTTCTATTTTAAAAACCTTTACGAGGCCCGTCTGAAGCTTTATGGTGTTCAGTTAAGAATTCATCTTTGCCTATGTCAGAGAATTCTTTATCCTATTATTTTCAGACTGTTAATACGAGAAGCTCATTCCCTTCTGAATGAGGAAGACCAAGCTTTGCTGAAGGTAAGGAGACACGAAGTTAGAGCTATCACAACTTCCGTGACCTTTTAATAAAATAGATCTCTGCAAAATATTTTCGACGCAACCTTTTGGAAAAGCTAATCAGTGTTCGCGTCTTTTATCTTAAGAATGTCCAGTCTCTTTACGAGAACTGCTACACTCTGGGACCATTCGTAGCAACGAGTGCAGTAGTGGTGGGCGCTCCACCACTACAATTCCCTAATTCCAGAACCTTTTTAATCTTTCTCTTGAAATATTTCTGGGTTGTCCGGAAGGCTAAGAAGCCTTCCGCATCCTGGTTGATTTGGCGGGTGGTCAAATTCTTTCTTGAGAAGCGCCCAGATTAGAGGTTGTGATGAGGTCCTTTAGTATGGGTTGCAGCCCTTCATACTTCAGCACCTAGGAGTCGCTCAGCATCCTAAGAGGATCGCTAGGCTCAGTAAGGAAGACGTACTTAAAAAGGCAGAGTAATGGTTCAAGTCGACTTCCTTACCAGGTACTTATTTATTTTATGTTTGTTATTTTGAATAACGGCTAAAATAAGATACGGGATACTTAGCTTCTTTGTTAACATGTATGCTGGTCTCCACCCACCACCCTGGGTGTGAATCAGCTACATGATCATCGGGTAAGATTAATATTGAAAAATGTTATTTTCATTAGTAAAATAAATTTTTGAATATACTTACCCGATGATCATGAATTTTAGGACCCGCCCTTCCTCCCCATAGAGAACCAGTGGACCGAGGAGAAAATTGAGTTGTTGTTGACAAGAAGTACTTGAGTACCTACTCACAGATGGCGCTGTTGTGTACACCCCCACCTGTATAGCGATCGCTGGCGTATCCCGACCGTAGATTTCTGTCGGGCAACAGAGTTGACAGCTACATGATCATCGGGTAAGTATATTCAAAAATTTATTTTACTAATGAAAATAACATATTGCAGATTTTCAAGCACGTCTTCTTTCCCTTTTTCAGAGTGTAGTTGGCTGCCAACAGAAATTGATTTCATTGTGCTGTCTTCTTAAACTACAGTTGTTACCAGGTCAGCGAACAAAGTTAACCGAAATTATCCCTGTAAATTCTGTAACTGCGCAGCAGCTATCCAGACGATCTTTAAGTTTATAATATTTCATTCTATTTGGGTGAAGTGTCTTGGTAAATACTGTAGATAGAGATTTGTCAATTTATGTTTTAGAAAACATTTCACGTGATGCATGTAAAGTATTTTTTTTATGACATTTATGTTTTGTACAGTATATATGTTTTATAAAATCCTTTTTATGGTATAGAGTATAGTAAATTTATCTGGAGTATTTTTGTGAATGGTATTTTTATTGTAAAACTCCTCTTCAACGATATTTTGTCAATGACAAGTATAAGATAGTCTTTCATAACTTGAATTTTTTTATGATTGCATTGATCATGAGTTGAACAAGCTCATTATGTTACTATATAGAATTTGTTCCTATGCGACATACGAACCCTCGTCCTTCAATTAGGCAGCTTGATATGGCTCCCCAGGTGTTCACTTGGGTGTTTGCCTTGGTAGGAGCTTGGGTCCACTCGCAAGGGATAGGTTTGATGATCTGTCTCAAAAATTGGCTGATCAAGTCCTCCTCACCGCGGCAGTTGCTCCAGGATCGAGATAGGGTTGTCACATTTTGTCACGATCTGGGGATTGTGATAAACTGGAAGAAGTCAAATCTCATACCTAAGCAGAACTTAAAGTACTTGTTGATGTGATAGACATGGCAGCAGCGATAATCTTTCCATCAGACAATCGCATCAGCAAACTCAAGAATGTTATTCAACCATATCTGTTCAAGACAAGTCCCAGCTTGTTGCTAGAAGAGTCTTCTTGGCTACCTTTCATTCCTGGAGAAACTCGTTCTACACGGACACCTCCATCAGAGATCTCTTCACTGGTGTTTGAAAGATCAGTTGTCAGCCTCCAGAGAGCCCCAGTTCCTGTGGGACAGGAGGCTCGAGAAGATGTTACCTAGTGGCTAAAAGAGAAAAGCCTTAACAGTAGCATCCTAATTGAATCTCTGCCTTTGGACTAGCAACTGTTCTCAGATACTTCAAAGAAGAGGTGGGGCTCACACCTGAATGATCTGGTCATTTCAGGTGTTTGGTCACGAGAAGAAATACATTTGCACGTCAATGTTTTCAAAATGCAAGCAGTTTTCCTAGTGTTGCAAGCATTCCAAGAACGTGTAAGGAGGCATTTAGTAGTGTTGGTGAACGACAACACCACTGTAGTGACTTTAATGTCATCAAACAAGGTCTCGTACCCTCTTTGTGACCTGACGAAGCTGATGCATGTCTGGCCAATGTTCGACGCCGTAGAGATGTCGGCCAGGTACATTCCGGGCAAGAGGAATGTACTAGCACATACACTTGGTTGCCAAGGACAGGTTTTAGGGTAGGAGTGGTCCCTACATCCTTGTGTAGCAGAGAGGCTTCTTTCCCTGTGAGGTTCTCCAGAATTCAACCTGTTTACCACACGGCTAAACATAGGCTGTGTTTGAATTATTAGTAATGTTAATGATTATTATTAATAATAATAATAAATAATAATGGCTATTAATAATAATAATTATTAACAACAACAACAATAACAACGGGATCACATGGACATGTACACGTACACCTTTCCTCCTTTTAACCTGATCTGCCCACTAATCGACTGAATGTTGGTTACGCCATGACTCCAGTGGCTTCTAGATGGCCTCATGCTCAGTGATATCCAGGTTTGTTATCACTTCTAGTCCAGGTCCCTAGAGAATTACCCCCCCCCCCCCCCCCCCCCCCGACATTCCTCTGTCATTCACACCTTCAGAAGCACTGCCAATCCAAATTTCACGGCTGGAGGATATCCAGCAGCTCCTTCGAGCAAAGGGCTTTTTGCAAGGCACTGCGCAAGAGACGTCTGGATACATGCAAAGGTCCTTTGGAGCTGTCTACTAGGGAAGTGGGCCTATCCTGCAATTATTGTCACAGAATTGATACTTCTGTTGGAGTAACTCTGACAGATTGCAGATTTCCTCTAGTCTTCCTTCAAGTTCTGCTCCCCAAAGTTCTTTCTTAGAAATGGTTGTACAAGACATGTGATATTTATCTCAACTTCTGCAAACGAAATTCTTTTTTTTCAAAGTTCTGAGTAAGGTTGAGGGTAAAAATAAGATTGTGAGAAATATATTTGTATATAATTATATCTATGAAATTAACAAATTATTGCTATAATACAAAATATATGTAAAAATTTGAGCTATATACATTATATGTACAGTAAATATAAAACCAAGATATACATCTGACTATTTAATGATGAAGTATTTTTCATGCACACCATACACTGAATGAGATGACATCTGAATTTTTTATCTTTGATATAATTTAGCGACTAGAATATTTCAGTCTGTATCTTTCAGTTATTGAATAACTGAGAATATCTCACCAATTCCCCTCGTGGTAGGCTTTTAAGAACTGTTATTCAAGATGAGGTCACCGCCTCCAACGTGGCATTGTTACTTTATCTACTTAAGTGTTGGTGGTTAGTTCCTGTGGTGCTCATTTGAACAAAAGTATAGAAAACCTGTCGATGTTTGAATTTCATTTGTGATCATCCATTCATTGATTACAGTTCCAATGTTGCTTACATAAACGGAATTAGGAAAGCGTTTGAGTTTAAACGTAAATTGTATGATTCATGTTAGATTATGCTGTATATAGCTTTCAATAGATAGCAGTCAACATTTTCTTATTAATATGAAGAGAATTTATGTTATTCATTGTAGTTTAAAGTAAATTGTACCAGTGCCATTGTGCTATGTAAATTTCCTTAATTAAGAAAAGTTTTACTAATGTAACTGTTATCAATTATGGCATTTCTATTCGGTACATTCATTTGAAGTTACATGATGTGATTTGACTCCTAAGAAAATTTGGTCAAACTTGTCCATTGAAATTTTGTTAGTTTTAATTTTGAAATTTCAAGTAGGCATATATTAGTCCTTATTTGCATGAAGTACTTTACCACCATGATCCCTTGGGTGTTATTTATATTCAATCAATCATTCGTGGTCACAGAATAGCGAGTTCCATAAAGGTTACAGTAATATCCACAAAATTACAAAATTTCTAATTTTAGATGAAACATTTAAAGAGACCCACTGAATGTACACTTCAAAACATTGAGCAAAAGTTAAAGATCTAAGCTCTGTAACCTATACTAGAAAATTATATGACCTGTCTACTAGGCATGGAAATTTTACTTTTTTTCCAGAACAGTTCAAAAGTCGGCCTTACTTTTTAATGTTTCTAAGAATGTATTCAAATTCAGTCATTAGACATGTTCCTTTTGAAGTATAAAAACCCAAATATGAATGAGTAATTGATTACCCAAAATGACATTGTAACGAATGCAAATTAGATTTTCTGTGCAGATGGATAACAAATTAAAGTCAAAATATTTTAAACACTGTACTGTAATACTGTTCAGTTCTGTATTTAGCATAGTTACAGATATGAATGAATAACTAGCTGGTGAAAAAAAGCACACTTTGTAGGTACTTTTCTCATGTCTAGTGAGGAATAGTTGCAGGAATAGAAAAGTTGACTTAATGTTACTATGGGGCGGGAATGTCACATACTGTATACCCAAGAAGAATCGGTGAATAACAAAAGGCATAAAAAAGTTAGGATTGCTATCCATGTGGCTTCTGTTTAAATGCACACTACTAAGGGGATTAGAATGAGAGAGAATTTTGAGTGATTCTATAGAATTTTTCATATGAAGCACTAATAATCATGAGTTATGAATGTAAGGGAAAATAGATTGCATAATTCTCAGTTTAATTCCCATTGTAGGCTATCTGAAATTGAAGCAGATACATTGCATTAAGACATTTCTTTTTTTGAATAACTTTAAAATGTATTATATCAATGGATATATGAGAAATCACACTATCAGAGAAAACTTTATTAGACTCAAAACATGCCATAAAGTCTTAGACATTAGCTAATACTAAGATTAGATTACTTTACCAAATTCTAGATACTGATTTCGTTATTCGTGTTTTCTGCCAGAATAACTCGTCTGTTTCTCTGTGTAAGTGGTGAAGTTTCAGACGATTGCTGCTGCTGCTGTATAATTGTCACTAAACTTTCAACTGTTGACTGAAGGCTCAAAACCATTACTCGGAGTTCATCAAATCTAGCATTGGGATCGGGAGCAACAGTGCGTGCAGGAACAGAACCCAGCCATGATGTACGAACAGATGGCTGTGTTTGTACTACCTGATGAACATTTTCTATATCGTCTTCTACGTCGGTATCACTTGCAAATGTCCAGCGCCATGAGTTCCTTGGTCCTGTTGAGGCTGTTCTTATTACATTAGACTTGCTCGTTAGAGTAGTTTGATTAGTTAATAGCGGCTGCTGGAATGGCAAATATTTATGTTGTCCTGCCAAGCCGGATTGATGAGCCCGAAAATGGAGGAGGCGGTCACGTTTATCCAATTCATGTTCTCTTAGTGCAATATTAACAGTTTCCACTAGAAGTTCTTTCGGTAGAGATGGTTCATGTTCTGGAGCTATAAATCCTGATACAAAGATTTCAAATACTTTTATCAGAAATCTTCTAGAAGGTAATAGCTTGGACAAAAGGAGAAACATACTATCAATAAACCCATTTCTGCGGTTCGGGAAAACGCTAACGGAAGGCTTTTGCAGTCCTTTAGTAATGCTTATATTTTTCAAGAAGAACTTAGTAACCTTCTTTGGTATGAAACGGCTATGGAACAAGGCTTCGATTTGAGTCATTAATTCCACGTGTCTTGTTAAACGCAAAACCTCCGACCTAAAAAAAAAAATAATTATAAATATTGTGTTATGTTCTGTAATAGCCAATTTTACCTTGAACACTTATGTATTGTTGTATTGAAATGCTTGAAGTTTTAATTTTTAAAAGGTATGCAATGAATCAGTTAAGAATAAATTAAGAATAATTCATATAAAAAGGGCAGTACAGTATTAATTTCACAATTGGTAGAATTCAGTAGATGGACACCTACCTCTGTCGTATTGCGTACATATCACTGACAGCTAGACCCACTAAAAGGTTTGAGAGAATGATGAATACAATGATGATAAACACCACAAGAATAAGAATACTCAGAAAGGCGGGGCTGTTTTCATCCTGAAGAAAGACAGACTCATAGTCTAGCTCCCCAGTCATCATTACCTGTGAAAATGAAATTAAAAGGCACAAAAGTTTTAATATTTAAATACATATCAAATCATTACCAGGCACTATTATATTAGTCTTAATGGTAATGTATTTTATACGAGTTATCTATAGTTTGTAATGAGGAACTCCTCGTAAGCAGTGTCTGTTACTGGCACATTTGTTAACAAGTTATGAACATTTCTGGTACCATTGCTAGTATCGACTATCTTCAATCAATACAGAAAAATATAAATGATTCATTTACTTTTTTGAAGGAAGTTTGTGGAATGAATTATAAGGTATATGTAATGGCTACTTTCGATGTTAAATCTGTTTACTAACATACCATTAAAGGAGACTATCAACATATGAATGAATAATTTACCAATAATTAAAGATAAAAATTGCAGGGTTTTGAAGCATCAATTTCATAAGTTATATATTTGCTGTAACATGATTTATTGTGTCCAAGAAGAAAGTTTTATCAACAAATTGATGTGGTAGCAATGGATAACCCCTTTGGGCCTCAACAAATTGATGTGGTAGCAATGGATAACCCCTTTGGGCCTCAACAAATTGATGTGGTAGCATTGGATAACCCCTTTGGGCCTCAATGAATTGATGTGGTAGCAATGGATAACCCCTTTGGGCCTTAACAAATTGATGTGGTAGCAATGGATAACCCCTTTGGGCCTCAACAAATTGATGTGGTAGCAATGGATAACCCCTTTGGGCCTCAACAAATTGGTGTGGTAGCAATGGATAACCCCTTTGGGCCTCAACAAATTGATGTGGTAGCAATGGATAACCCCTTTGGGCCTCAACAAATTGATGTGGTAGCAATGGATAACCCCTTTGGACCAACATTAATAACTGTAATGCTTTTCTTACCCATTATTCTCAAAACCTATGACTACCTATGCCAATAGAGTAGTTATATACTTGCCTATTACAGTGTTTGTTGGCGAGCGGCATTTTTGATCTTAAAAAACGTACTGAAGCCAATGAAGAAATTATGCCCTGAAACATACTAGTAATTTTCAAACTAGTCAACCCTCCAAAAATTCATTAATTACAGGGATTTGATTCCAGATGAGTTGCAGTTTTTTATTATTCCATAAGTAATGTACAAGTATCATTTGTTGTAGTGCAAAGTATATCGGAAAATGACAACGGCAGTTCAAGGCTTGCATCTGAACATATTGAAGGATTCATTTGGATAAATAGTCCACTAAGAAAACCATTATTCACTGTCATTCATTAACATGTAAGAATATAATGATTCCATTCGTGTAGATTATCATCAAAACCAATTTGTCTATTACAGATACTGTATTATGTATACTAGTCTATACTCTCTTGTATTTCATCTTTCCAGATGTAGGTTTAGGGTCACATAATACTTTTCAAATTTGCTTATGTAAGTTATACAAATTTGTTGGGAAAATTCTTTGTTTGAATATGACTTCATACCACTACAGGTATGGCTGTTTAATGTAAAATATTCTGTACAGTTATTTCAGTATTCATATAGATAAACATGAAATATATAGCAGGAACACCAATAAAATAAAAGTAATAGTAACAATACTTACAAGAGATGTTACTAGAGAAATTGCTGGAGAGCTGAAGGTTGGCTTAGTGGGCCTCATTAAAACATAAAACCCGAATGCAAAAGCCACCAATACGCACGCATACATTGCAAGGAATTTGAGCACGTTTTTCGCCACAGTTGAAAACATAACAACGTACACACCACAGCTTGGAAACTGTCCTGTGAAAAGCATAAGTCTTACCCACGCTAGTATTATAGCAATTGCCCCAACTTTTTGTTGCCACAAAGCTAAGCAACATGTTGCAATTGGATCCTCTTCATCTGGGAATATGGTCACCAACAGTTGAGGGACACACACCACTAAAGATGCGTCAAAGAGGTTCCCTATATTTTTTATATACAAAATTGGATTTTGTAAAACTTGAACTATTTCCCGTAAAGTCAGTATACCATAAAATATCACTAAACACCACCATGTGAATCCAACTAAACCAGGTTCTTTTCCAGCCCACCAGCACTCTTGGGTTATGTTACTGCCATTTGAATAGTTTAATTGGATCTCGGCCAAGTTTGTTGAGGTGTTACAATTTTTGGACGAAAGCAGAAAGCCAGTAAGACTCAACACAAATAGGAGATAAAATATCACATTTGCTAGGAAGTATTTACGAACTCTGCACCATTTAAGGTGCAGGAATGTATTGCAGATAGGATGTCTTAATAAATTTTTCCTTCCTGCCCACAGAATGTAATGGAGCATGGCAACTTCTCTGTCTTTTAGTAATGGGGATGGTAATTCTGATTGTGGATTTAAAGGTGACTGGCGGCTGATTTCACGAAGATGTTTAGCATTTACTGTTAGCGGTCCAAAGTCGAAATCAATACGGAGATGGGGGGAATCCCGAACAGATGTGTTACTGGAAACTGATCTGTTAAGGGCAACAGGTACAAGGGAAGGGAAGCTTTCTACCATTCTCCACATTGCAAAGCCATCTTGTATGCAGCTACCTTTGCTAACTAATAGTTCCACAGCATGCTGCACATAATCTTTTGATTTAAGTCGACCCCACCACATCGTTCGACGCAATGCAAGTGAAAGGGCATTGTAGCCGTCATCAGTTTTTGCCGAGACAGATGCTCCTTGTGACAACAGCAATTCTAAACATGCCCCATCAAACTCATCATCTACATAATTCACCTGTCTCGCTGCAACCAAGTGCATCGATGTGTATCCTTGGGCATCTCTTGCCTCCAATGTACACCCTAATTGTATAAGAACCTTAACAGCTTCTAAGGATCTTCCTCCAAGAACAGCGCAGTGGAGTGGTGTACGGCCTTCATTCTCTTTTAAATTTAACGTAGCTTTGTGTTTCGAGTTTACAAGAGCTTTAATTAATTTGGGACTTCCTGCAGTAGCAGCATTGTGAAGGGGGATACGTCCTTCTTTATCTCGTCTACCACGGAATGCTCCAGCCCTGAGAAGAGTTTCTACAACACTCACAATTCCTATATCACTTGGATCTTGATTGGCAGCCCTGGCTGCATAATGCAGTGGAGTGCGAGAATGGTCATCCACCGGATCTGGAGATGCACCATGGGACAGCAGTAATTTTACCAGTGCTATTTGTCCACTTGCAGCGGCCATATGAAGGGGAGTTACCCCATTTCCATCAGCAATAGCCACATTGGCTCCTCGGCCAAGCAATTCAACCACAGCTTCCAGGAAATCATGCTTTACTGCATAGATAAGAGGTGTTCTGTTGCCTTTAGCAGCTTCACGATGATTTAGTGGTAAACCTCGAGCTAGCTGAGCTCGAACTCCAATTAAATTTCGAGTTTTAAGGGACTCCACCAGCAAAGTGAATCTTGAATCTGGCTGTGGACCACGGAAGACTGGAGTCTCAGGTGGTGCGTCATCTAAAGAGTCACTGCGCGTAAAGAGTATTTTACGATGGATCATGATAAAAAAGGTTTAATAATCAGATTCTTATGCTCAAGTAACTATTTAAACCTGGCATACTTTTATCTTAAGATTTGCTTTCACTTTCTAAAACTTGTTTCCCTGTCCATAATGAAACAATTTCTTCCAGATTTTGATGTGCTTTTCATACTGCTTTCCTTTGCATATATCAAAGGAGATAGATCTTGGAATAATCTGAAAGAAAAAGAAAACATTTAGTAATAACTATGAAAGAAACTTCAATAACAGGAGTCATATACTATACCACAATATACAGTATTCAATTTTCTCTGTCGTAATACTAAATCTCATCATAAAGTAACTGGGTTCAATTAAAAACATGCTTTTAGTTTCAAGTCTCAGTTTACTCTAAATCCTCACTATCTCATTACAGTGCTTTTGACTCCAATCTGGAGATCACTCAACTGTCAGTTTCTTGTTAGTTTTTTTAAACTGTATAGGTTGGATTTGAGGACAATCAATGTCCAATGTATTGGGCCCAAAACAATCTTTCAGAATATTCATGTATTTGGTTTAATAAATAAAAAAGAGTGACACAGATACTGTCATCCAGTTACATAAACATTAGAAACAAATAATCCTTCTTGATTCTTAACTATTGCAGGTACAATAACCCTTTTACCTCCAGGCTCTTTGGAAATTTCCAACCCTTAACCCCTAAGGGGTTATTTTTTTCTCAGCACATTTTGCAGTATATATTTTTTTTAAATTGCTCTAACAGCCTTAATTTTTGTCAAAGAGAGGTCAGGTTGGTCTCATTCTCTTGGAAAATGCCTGAATTTAAAAAAAAAAAAATCTCAAATATGAAAAAAAAAAATTTTATAGCATTTTTTTGCAAGGACGTACCGGTACGTCCATGAGGGTAAAGGGATGGGTTTTGTGAAATGTACCAGTACGTCCTTTGGGGGTAAAAGGGTTAATAATCCCATACATTTGCAAGAATATTTGATGAAGTAGTTATAAGTATCTCATATTAAGCTTTTCGGTTAAACCATTATGGTTGGCAGGAATAGTGGAGAGATAAAAACAAGACTGAAAATATATAACAAGTTGTAGCAAGTAAAGATGAAAACAAAATTCAAATTAGTTCTCAGGAGAGAAGTTTAATAGAATTTTTAAAAATCCATTTCAGTATCAAATTCACATTCAACTTAACAAATGTAGCTTGACAGTTGTAGTATTTTGAGAATTATAACAAGAGATTTAATGAGTTGTTGGCAAGAATAGTCTTGGACCTGTTGTTAGCATGAAAAAATATAGGAGTTTCCAAAGGATGCATACACGTTACCTGGCAGTGGCCGTTGGGCAAACATCGTCACCAAACAACAATAGTTTTTAAGGTTTAAAGGCCAATCATGAATGGCAGAGGCAAGGGACAGTGACATTACTCTATCAAGCAGGAAAAAATCCTAGAGAATGACCATATTACATATGATCAGTGCCCAAGGCTCTTCTCCACCCAAGCTAGGACCAAGGAGGACCAGGCAATGGCTACTGATGACTTAGCAGATAGACCTATAGGCTCCACCAAACACCCCATCCTTTGCTCACAGGGATGGTGAGGTTATAGTGACCAGAGGAACCAATGAGTTTGAGCAAGACTCAAACCCCAGTTTGGCAATCACCAGGCAAGAACGCTACCATCTAAAGCTTGAACACCAAAGGCATGTATCTGGCAACAAACAATGCTACCAGATCTAGCAGCCCCATGGTCCCTTCACTTGTTTCTGTAGGGGGGTTAGTGTCCATAGTGTATCTTATGCAGCGTACTATAAACATTACTTAAGTGTTTTAGCAGCGTTCCTTTGACCCATAACTGGGCATTCCTTGAATTGTTTTAGGAGTGTTTCTTTGAACTCTAACTGATGTTGCTTTACATTCTTCTACTTTATCTCTGTGGTGGCTTATTGGAAATGTCCATGCCTGGTGATCGCTGGACCGGGATTCAAGTCCCATTCAAGCTCGGTGGTTTATTGTAGTATGCAACTTCATTATCCTTGAGTTAAGGAAGGGAGGTCTGGGGGAACCTATAAGTCTACCTGATGAGTCATCTGTAGTCACTGCCTGGCTCTCACTGGTCCTAGCTTGGGTAGAGAGCAGCTTGAGGACTGAACATATGTATATATGGTCACTCTCAAGGGCATTGTCACTGTCTCTTGCCTTTGCTTTTGAGCAATCTTTAAACCTTCTTCCATCTTTTTGTTCAACCTCTTAAAAACTTTACCTCATAACCTAACTCTAGGCTTCTACCCTAGATATACTAGGGTGCTAAATGGCTTCACAGGCCCCAGTTCTGTGCTTATATAGCTGAAATCAATAAATCCAAAATTCAATCCTTCATTTGTTTACCATGCAAGGTTACAGAACTCAATCAGAATTTGGGTTCAGGAATTATTTGTTGATTTTTAATACTCATGATGAGCAGCAAGATTAAAATGAAGATGAAGAAACTGCACTGAAGTGTTGCAATAGCAATTCTTTGAAAGAATTGCAAGGGGAACTATTGTAACTATTTTACTGAACTATAAAATGACTTTAGACCAATTATACGAGAATATAGCCAAACATCATTTACAATGCAAATAATATTTATGTATGACTAAATAAAAAACTAACAAACATGTTTTGCCTGGAATCGTATGCCTGTCAGCATCACCGTTCCTTGCCAGAACTATGAACGCAGCAATGAGGTTGCTTGCTTGTACTTCTCTAGCTTCTGATGTCATTGGCGATCATTGCCGTTCCCTATTATACTCTGGTAATGATGTTTGCCCCTCAGGCTCTGCCTGGTCATGGAGCTACACCTTAATAGGGAGCGACTGGGAGCAACTAAAGATTCTCTTAACATGCACCGCCCACAAGCATCGTGATTGGCCACCACCTTCTCATAGCTGAATGTTGTAAACATAATAATACAGTCAGTCTTCAGTTATTACGGTAAAGAGATCCGCATAATATTCAAATAAAATTTTGATTTCTCGCAGTTAGGATTGCTGTGCACATTTAGACGTTGACAATAGGTCACGTTTCTTTGCAAGTGGCCTTTGCGTTGTATTCCTCCCAGCACCACGTCACTTTTCTGGCATCCTTCATTGTGAAAGCATCTCCTACAAGTCAAACAACAAGTTATCTTTTATCAATGCCATGGCCCCTAAGAGAGCTACTTCAGCTTTTCAAACTACTGCTAAGTGACAGAGGAAGGTCATGACTCTTAAAGAGAAGATAGAAGTTCTCGATAATTGCAAGGAAGGAATGTCTTACGCAGCCATAGAACAACTTTTCAGGCTGAATGAATGACAGTACCATAAGGTACATGAAGAAGAACACAAAATGATTCATGCTGCCATGGCGACAAGTGCTCCACGCAGTTTGAAGAGTATATTGAAAGTGAGGGAAAAAGGGCATGAATGATCTGAATGAAAAATACCTTGTTTTTGCACAAAGGAATAGCCATCGACTCGCTCATCATACAGAAGGAAGCTAAGTCTCTAATTCGTCATTTCATGCAAGATGAATCTCATTTGACCACCACTCAAGATGCCACATCTGTCCTGCATACACCTTTCCAAGCCAGTAAAGGCTGGTTTTCAAAATTTAAACTATGCTTTCCATTGAAAGAACACACAAATTACTGGGGAGTCGGGCTCAGTGGACCACGAGGCAGCGAAAGTTTGCCCAGTGAAGCTTCCTAATTTCATCATGGAGGAGTGGTACAAAACTGTTTGGAATATGGATGAAACTGGTAAGTTTATGAACATTGATGTGAAATTCTTATTTGCTTTCTTGATTAAAAATGTTCAACTGTATGCACATTTAACTTAACTGTAATTGTGATTAGCATACATACATGTACAGTATAAATTTCAGTAATTTTAATGATTGATATACATACTGTACATGGGGTACAGTACATCAATTTGAATATTCATTACAGTACAGCATTATTTAGTGTTAATATATACATTTTTTATATTGCTTGACAGGCTTTTTTAGAAGATGCCTCAAAATATATGTACTGTATGGCCCAGGAGGAAAGCATAGGTAGGCTAATGATGTAGAATTTTTGGTTTCTAATTTTTTAGAAATTCTGTCATATTGAAAAAAATATATTTACTATAACTGCACTTTCTGAAATATAACATAAGTGTTCTGTATGTTTTAAAATCCCATTCTAATAATTGTGCATTTTTCTGTCTTCCCCAGGTGTATGTTGATTTTGTATGGAAATGGTGTGGGTCGCATTATTTGACCTGGCTTTATTTACAAGTCAGCAAAGCTCCGTGCACTCCAACGACACAACATGAACATGCTGCCTGTGTGCTGGATGCACAGCAAGAAGGCAGTGGACGACAGGCGAGCTCTTCCTTGACTGGTTTCATTACTGCTTTGTGCCGGGAGATTGAGTGTTACTTGCAGAATAAAGGGCTGGAGTTTAAGGTCTTACGGACTCTTGATAATGCTGCAGGACATCCTTCCTCCGTCGAGGTACTGCATCTCATCCAGCCGATGGACCAGGGTGTCATCAAGAACTTCGAGGCCCATTACAGCAGACATGTGATGGTGTGACTCCAAACAGCTATGGATAATGATCCTGCCCTCGAAGTTAGCTAGTATTGGAAAGGCTTCACAATTGCAGAATGTCTGTCTGTTGTTGATGAATCATTCACTGACGTCCAACCACAGACTGAATGCTTGCATGAAATGTCTGTGGCCAGGTTGTGTGAAGGACTTTTCCGGTTTCAGTCCTGATACTGCTTTTCAACAGACAGTCAAGAAGATTGTGACCCTGGCAAGGAAAGTGTCAATTGAAGGCTTCAAGCATGTTGCTTGATGGGCATGACAAGAACCTAATCCAGGAAGACCTGGCTGAATTAGACTGTTCAGCAAGTGAGGAAGTGGAGGAGGACAAAGCTGAGGAATCTGACAAAGAGGATGAGGGCATCACACTTGAGAAGTTGGCAGATATGTCATAAATGGTGTAGGATTAAAAATAAAAAAGGCCTACAGCATGAACCCCTTCACTGGTGTGTGCCGTCAATTTCATGTGTACCATGGATGAGGGTTTTTCAACCTGCAAGAGCATCATGGATGAAATGAAGCCGGCAAAGCAGCTCCCTTCACGATATTCTTCACCCCCCAAGTGAAATGGCCACATTCTCATCCAACCACAGACTCTCCCGAGTCTAAAACACTTTCTCCAGCGACCCCAGTGGAGCTTCCGCAAAACTGTGATGATGATGGAATAGACTGTACACAATTGTCCTTCCCTAGCACTGGAAGGGTAAGATATTTTTCAATAATTTTTTAGCATTTAAAATGTGTATGTAACAAAATAAAATGAAAATGAGCACTGATAATCTAGGGCATATGAAATATTTAAAATGTTGAATTACTTTACATATGAAACCTTTACATAATCAGTATTTGATAATTTTTTCTTTACAGCACCGATAATTCTCGTCCACGTAGATGTGTCATTCCGTGCAGTTATGTCCTTTCATTGTTCATCCGTTTCTAACTGTATGACGTATTTTAGTCCACCTCACCAACTGTGCTTCTTTGTGGGATATCCAGTAAGTGACTTAATTTTAAACTGTATTTTTTGTACATACGATTCTTATTTCAATGAGAGAGAGAGAGAGAGAGAGAGAGAGAGAGAGAGAGAGAGTTAAGAGGGAAAATATACAGCTTTAGTGGTAGAAAAGAAAAGGCATGTATGGAAATATATACCCAATTCATACTCATTGGGATAATTGATACCAACCGAGTGGGGTGAAAGGAAGATGAGTTTTTTTTTTTTTTACAAGGATTTCAGTATTATGGAGTTTGCAATCGGATGTGAGAGAGAGAGAGAGAGAGAGAGAGAGAGAGAGAGACTGTCAAAAAGTTGCTATAGTTTTGTCGTATAGACAGAAATTTCAGTATTATGGAGTTTGGAATCGGATGAGAGAGAGAGAGAG
>NC_090731.1:11633063-11638063 GCF_036898095.1 Palaemon carinicauda
AAGATAGGCCTTTGTAGCACTAACAGTTCTCAGTTAATTGAATTCGTTTAATGTATCATGACCTTCTCGGATCACACGAATGAAATTAAATTCCATAAACGAATTAATCAATCACACATTCGATATGTATGTACACACACACACACACACACACACATACATATATATATATATATATATATGTGTGTGTGTGTGTGTGTGTGTGTGTTTGTGTGTGCCCACTGTACATCTCCGTTGCCTTGCCACAGCTAGATATTGTGGAGTTAAATCCAACACGAAGATTTGCTTCCAGGAAAACTACAATGTCTCTGATGGCCCAAACAAGGAATTGGGCTTACGAGTGGGTTTCCAAATAGCATAAGGCAATCTATTAATAATCATGAAGGCATCCACCAAATGGGCACTAACATAACTGAATGCTAAATCACACTCCGAAAATCTGTTTGTATACAAGCGGTGAGAAAACTCCCACACTGGCTGATTTTGATCAACACTACTGCTGCTTTAGATGTGTCAATGGAGAACATTCCAAATTTTCAAGATGGCTTTTTAAAACCGCTTTCTTTTACCAAACCGTTAATTCTAACTTGGGTTAATTTTGAACCATACTGCAGGATATATATATATATATATATACCGCGCCATTTATATATATATATATATACCGCGCCATTTATATATATATATATATATATATACCGCGCCATTTATATATATATATATATATACCGCGCCATTTACAACACACTTTCGTACATTTGAAATGTCAATTATCAATCATCGAATATTTATTTGCCCTCCTTTATATACATTTGAATCCAAAATTTATCCTCTAATCCACGTGTTCTTAGAGCAGGATATTAATTAATAGTAAGCATATTCATGAGTTTTTATGAGGCAGTTTACCACTTGAGGTTTATAGTCCGCTCAGGTACTTGGTTGGCTTTGCGGCGATGACATAACTGCCAATGAACAAAGGTCCTCTTCAGAAGAAAAGTTTATAAGGAAGATTTAACTGAACTGACGTTATCTTCTGTTCCTTTTCTAGTTCTTTACATCTTGGGGGATGATTTAGATACTATAAATTACTAGTAGTTCGTATAATAGTAATCTAGAATTTTTCTTTTACTATTAACGTACATTATGAATTTATCAAATTTCTAAAATACAATTCCTACATCAAGAATATGTAGTGTGGGGATACAGTTTACAGGATTCATGAAAACCACATATCAAGGTGTAAAGGGATAAAGGATATAGAAGAGACTTGAAGGATAATGGGGTTAATTAAATTACTTTGTACCATAGAAGTTGTAGCCTATTTCTGGGTTTTGATTGACAGTTTTACCATAAAAGTTGTAGCTTACTTCAGGGTTTTGATTGAAAATGTTTTACCATTAAAGTTGTAGCCTATTTCGGGGTAGCTTATTTCATGGATTTGACTGACAAAGTTTTACCATAAAAGTTGTAGCTTACTTCAGGGTTTTGATGGGCAAAGTTTTACCATAAAAGTTGTAGCCTATTTCTGGGTTTTGATTGATAAAGTTTTACCATAAAAGTTGTAGCTTATTTCAGGGTTTTGATTGACAAAGTTTTACCATAAAAATTGTAGCCTATTTGAAGGTTTTGATTGAAAATGTTTTACCATTAAAGTTGTAGCCTATTTCGGGGTTTTGATTGACAAAGTTTTACCATTAAAGTTGTAGCCTATTTCAGGGATTTGATGGGCAAAGTTTTAGCATAAAAGTTGTAGCTTATTTCAGGGTTTTGCTGGACAAAGTTTTACCATAAAAGTTGTAGCTTACTTCAGGGTTTTGATGGGCAAAGTTTTACCATAAAAGTTGTAGCCTATTTCTGGGTTTTGATTGACAAAGTTTTACCATAAAAGTTGTAGCTTATTTCAGGGTTTTGATTGACAAAGTTTTACCATAAAAGTTGTAGCTTATTTCTGGGTTTTGATTGACAAAGTTTTACCATAAAAGTTGTAGCCTATTTCGGGGTTTTGATTGACAAAGTTTTACCATTAAAGTTGTAGCTTACTTCAGGGTTTTGATGGGCAAAGTTTTACCATAAAAGTTGTAGCCTATTTCTGGGTTTTGATTGATAAAGTTTTACCATAAAAGTTGTAGCTTACTTCAGGGTTTTGATGGGCAAAGTTTTACCATAAAAGTTGTAGCCTATTTCTGGGTTTTGATTGATAAAGTTTTACCATAAAAGTTGTAGCTTATTTCAGGGTTTTGATTGACAAAGTTTTACCATAAAAATTGTAGCCTATTTGAAGGTTTTGATTGAAAATGTTTTACCATAAAAGTTGTAGCCTATTTCGGGGTTTTGATTGACAAAGTTTTACCATTAAAGTTGTAGCCTATTTCAGGGATTTGATGGGCAAAGTTTTAGCATAAAAGTTGTAGCTTATTTCAGGGTTTTGCTGGACAAAGTTTTACCATAAAAGTTGTAGCTTACTTCAGGGTTTTGATGGGCAAAGTTTTACCATAAAAGTTGTAGCCTATTTCTGGGTTTTGATTGACAAAGTTTTACCATAAAAGTTGTAGCTTATTTCAGAGTTTTGATTGACAAAGTTTTACCATAAAAGTTGTAGCTTATTTCTGGGTTTTGATTGACAAAGTTTTACCATAAAAGTTGTAGCCTATTTCGGGGTTTTGATTGACAAAGTTTTACCATTAAAGTTGTAGCCTATTTCAGGGATTTGATGGGCAAAGTTTTAGCATAAAAGTTGTAGCTTATTTCAGGGTTTTGCTGGACAAAGTTTTACCATAAAAGTTGTAGCTTACTTCAGGGTTTTGATGGGCAAAGTTTTACCATAAAAGTTGTAGCCTATTTCTGGGTTTTGATTGACAAAGTTTTACCATAAAAGTTGTAGCTTATTTCAGGGTTTTGATTGACAAAGTTTTACCATAAAAATTGTAGCCTATTTGAAGGTTTTGATTGAAAATGTTTTACCATTAAAGTTGTAGCCTATTTCGGGGTTTTGATTGACAAAGATTTACCATTAAAGTTGTAGCCTATTTCAGGGATTTGATGGGCAAAGTTTTAGCATAAAAGTTGTAGCTTATTTCAGGGTTTTGCTGGACAAAGTTTTACCATAAAAGTTGTAGCTTACTTCAGGGTTTTGCTGGACAAAGTTTTACCATAAAAGTTGTAGCTTACTTCAGGGTTTTGCTGGACAAAATTTTACCATAAAAGTTGTAGCCTATTTCGGGGTAGCTTATTTCAGGGATTTGACTGACAAAGTTTTACCATAAAATTTGTAGCTTACTTCAGGGTTTTGATGGGCAAAGTTTTACCATAAAAGTTGTAGCCTATTTCTGGGTTTTGATTGACAAAGTTTTACCATAAAAGTTGTAGCTTATTTCAGGGTTTTGATTGACAAAGTTTTACCATAAAAATTGTAGCCTATTTGAAGGTTTTGATTGAAAATGTTTTACCATTAAAGTTGTAGCCTATTTCGGGGTTTTGATTGACAAAGTTTTACCATTAAAGTTGTAGCCTATTTCAGGGATTTGATGGGCAAAGTTTTAGCATAAAAGTTGTAGCTTATTTCAGGGTTTTAATGGGCAAAGTTTTAGCATATAAGTTGTAGCCTATTTCAGGGTTTTGATTGACAAAGTTTTACCATAAAAGTTGTAGCATATTTCGGGGTTTTGATTGACAAAGTTTTACCATAAAAGTTGTAGCTTATTTCAGGGTTTTGATGGGCAAAGTTTTAGCATAAAAGTTGTAGCCTATTTCAGGGATTTGACTGACAAAGTTTTACCATAAAAGTTGTAGCCTATTTCTGGGTTTTGATTGACAAAGTTTTACCATAAAAGTTGTAGCCTATATCAGGGATTTGACTGACAAAGTTTTACCATAAAAGTTGTAGCCTATTTCTGGGTTTTGATTGACAAAGTTTTACCATAAAAGTTGTAGCCTATTTCAGGGATTTGATTGAAAAAGTTTTACCATAAAAGTTGTAGCCTATTTCTGGGTTTTGATTGACAAAGTTTTACCATAAAAGTTGTAGCCTATTTCAGGGATTTGACTGACAAAGTTTTACCATAAAAGTTGTAGCCTATTTCTGGGTTTTGATTGACAAAGTTTTACCATAAAAGTTGTAGCCTATTTCAGGGATTTGACTGACAAAGTTTTACCATAAAAGTTGTAGCTTATTTCGGGGTTTTGATTGACAAAGTTTTACCATAAAAATTGTAGCCTATTTCAAGGTTTTGATTGAAAAAGTTTTACCATTAAAGTTGTAGCCTATTTCGGGGTTTTGATTGACAAAGTTTTACCATAAAAGTTTTAGCCTATTTCAGGGTTTTGATTGAGCAAAGTTTTACCATTAAAGTTGTAGCCTATTTCAGGGGTTTGATTGACAAAATTTTATCATAAAAGTTGTTGCCTATTTCAGGGTTTTGATTGACAAAGTTTTAGCATAATAGTTTTTAGCCTATTTCAGGGTTTTGACTGACAAAGTTTTACTATAAAAGTTGTAGCTTATTTCTGGGTTTTGATTGACAAAGTTTTACCATAAAAGTTGCAGCCTATTTCAAGGTTTTGATTGAAAAAGTTATACCATTAAAGAAAATTGTAGCCTATTTCGGGGTTTTGATTAGCAAAGTTTTACCATAGAAGTTTTAGCCTATTTCAGGGTTTAGATTGACAAAGTTCTCTAGTCTTGGTAGTGCCATAACCTCAGTACCATAGCCTTCCACAGTCGTAGGTTAGAGATCTCTTGCTTGAGGGTACACTTGGGCACACTATTCTATCTTGTTTCTCTTCCTCTTGTTATTTTGAAGTTTTTATCCTCTTGTCATTTTCAGGATTTTATTCTTTATTATATGAAAGATTTATTTTCATGTTATTGTTCTTAAACTTCATTTGTAATTTCTTATTTCCTTTCCTCACTGGGCTATTTTCCCCTGTTGGAGCCCTTGGGGTTATAAGCATCCTGCTTTTCCAACTAGGGTTGTAGCTTAGATACTACTACTACTACTACT
>NC_090731.1:11643063-11685563 GCF_036898095.1 Palaemon carinicauda
TATATATATATATGTACATATATATATATATATATATATATAACGTGGGTAAAGTAAAAAACTAATTCTCCAGCGTTTAGTCGTACATAACAGCTCAACGAAATGATAGGAATGGTGGCAGACAATAGTCACGTGAATTACGCAATAGAAACCTATACAATACAGGACATTCCATTGAGATGAAGAACCGACATACTGACATACCCTATGCCATCTCTTTTTCCTTATAGCATGAGAGATAAAAAATCTCGTGGCTGATTTGGTAGCTTGAGGTTCAAACCTGATTTTTGTACACCTATTAGTTTGAAGACGATGACATAGGTCTAAGGATTTGTTATAACTGATGTATTTTTAACGTTGTTACTGTTCTTGAGATATTTTGTATTTCTTATTCATTACTTATATGTAGTTAATTTGTTATTCCCTTATATTCTTTCCTCACTGGGTTATTTTCCCTTTTGGCTTGTTGCATTCTGCTTTTAGGCTAACAACAACAACAACAACAACAACAATAATAATAATAATAATAATAATAATAATAATAATAATAATAATAATTTAAGGAAGAATACAGTCTGCATAGACATGCAAAGATTGTATCTTTTAATACATTTTTATTTTTTATTGCAGAATCGTAAATCTTAAATCATACTTATGGTCATCTATCCAAACCAAACAGAAAACTAGATTGTGATAAAAAAATTAATTTTAATATGACCAGTCACTAAAAAAAAAAAAAAAAAAAAAAAAATAAATAAATAAATAAAAAAAACAACATTATTCTCTTTAATATATTTTTTATGCAAATGCAATGTAACTTTTAATTTATTTGTATGAAAGGTTCTACATTTATGGTAATCTCCGGACAAAATGAGATACACATCCGGTGTTGTAACACGCACCGCCATGCTCAGTTGTGACGCTTCTGCGAACTTGTATCAGATAGTTATTATTATTATTATTATTATTATTATTATTATTATTACTTGCTAAGATACAACCATAGCTGGAAAAGCAGAATGCTATAAGCCTAGGGGCTGCAATAGGGAAAATACCCTTGTAAGAAAAGGAAACAAGGAAAAATATGATTCAAGAACAGTATCATTAAAATAAATATATTGTATATAGACTATAAAAAAAACTTTGACAATACAAGAGGAAGAGAAATTAAATAGAACAGAGTGCCGAGTGTGCCCCCAAGCAAGAGAACTCTTACCTAAGACAGTGGGAGACCATGGTACAGAGGCTATGGTACTACCCAAGACTTGTGAACAATGGTTTGATTTTGGAGTGTCTTCTTAGAAGAGCTGCTTACCATAGCTTAACAGTCCCTTATACCCTTACCAAGAGAAAAGTGGCCACTGAACAATTACAGTGCAGTAACTCTTTGGGTGAAGAAGAATTGTTTGGTAATCTCAGTGTTGTCAGGTCTATGAAGACAGAGGAGAATTTGTAAAGAATAGGGCAGACTATTCGGTGTGTGTTGGGCAAAGGGAAAATGAACCTTAACCAGAGAGAAGGATCCAATGTATTACTGTCTGGCCAGTTAAAAGACCCCATAACTCTCTAGCGGTAGTATCTCAACGGGTGGCTGGTACCCTGGCCAACCTACTACCCATTGATATTGTCAAGGGATTACCTCATATCTTGGGGGTATTTTGGTATAGAAGTATCAGCTACTAAATTCTGACAGAGTAATACTTTTAACAATTATTAAGCGCAGGTGAATAATTTTTTTTTTTTTTGCCCCAAGAGGTTTATTTTAGATTTAGTAGCATTTTACTTTGTCTTCGAAGCTATCTCCTGACAGAGGTTATGTGTGTGTGTGAGTGTGTGTATGAAGCCGTTTCTCTAACAGATTTTCCTGTCACGTTCAGGGGTAGAGAGTAGACATCCCCTAGTGAGAGTTGTATCCCGAGAGATACACTCGGAAACCACATTTAAAAAAAAAGATTGCTGAACCAGCGGGTTGTAGTTAGGAAAGGAGGAAGGGGTGGGAAGGGTTGAATCTGTGTGATTATATATATATATATATATATATATATATATATATATATATATATATATATATATATATATATATATATATATATATATATATATATATGTGTGTGTGTATATAGGCTGTACATATTCATAAACGATAAACAACATAATGATACACAATTCCCAACTGAACCAGAGGAGGTAACTAAAACAACAACCGAATCGGTTGTTTGTTATAGTTACCCCAACCCACTCATAGAAAACGATCACTCCCCCACGAAGTTGAATAACCATCCCTATCTGCCACTGCCGCAACGAAAAAGGCTACAAAAATAACGAACAGACAACTTATATAAAAAGCCTTTGTTTCTAACCTTTGGCAAAATAATAAACAACAAAATGGTTTAATAAAGTCTTCTATTGCGCAGTAATCGAAGTGGAGTTAACAGGAAACTTCTTTTGAACAATGACAAGAGTTTCTCATTTATCTTTATTGTCATTTTTATTTACGTATTGAACTGTCAAGCTTGTCAGTCATACTGATTTGTACAAGAGAAGTATATTGAAATTATGACAGCTAGATAAGCTAGTATAGTATAGTGTGATTATCTTATCTTAAAACACGGATGTTTCTAAGCCTGTGGTGATCGAAAGACTTTATTTGCTAAGGGCACGTTATATATATATATATATATATATATATATATATATATATATATATATATATATATATATATATATATATATATATATATATATATATATATATCAACTGTTACTAGTACACTGCAGAGCAAAGGCCCCAGTCATGTACTTTCAATTGCGTCTGAATATAGTCTCTTTATGCCAGTCTACACCCGCAAACTTTCTTATTTCTTCAATCCTTCGTCTTCTCTTCCTTCCCCTGCAATCTCTAGGGACCCATTCTGTTGTTCTTAATGTCCATCTATAGTCTGTCATTCTCATTATAATTTATGTCCTGCCCTTGTTCATTTCTTTTTCTTACATGTTAGAATATCCTCTACTTTAGTTTGTTCTTTTTCTGTCTCTTAGTGTTATTCCCATCAATACTATTTTCATAGCTCTTTGAGTTGTAACTAGTAAGACTCCAAGTTTCTGATGCATAAGTCAATACTGGTAGAACCATCTGATTAGATACTTTTCGTTTTAGAGAAAGTGCCACTTTACTTTTCATAATCTCATTTGGTTTACCAAATGCTTATTCTTTTAACTTCGGTCTCGTGCCAGACACTTGCCCTTTCTTATCTAGGGGACAAAACAGACCCTTTCTGAGTGGGAATATCCTAACGTGGTAAAAGGCTTGTTATGATCCGCAAAGCCGTACCAGCCACGGGCCACCTTCACTAGGTTGGTTTGCCCTGAACGATCAGATAAAAATCTCCCGCCATCACCAATCCGCCCTGCCAGTGTGGTGATGAAACTTGCCAAATCCCAGCCATGACCAAGATATTCTGAGGCCTTTGTCCTGCAGTGGACAAGAAACGACTGCATTTGTTGTTATTGTATATATAATCAGAAATAAAAAGGAAAATGCTATTTAAATCCTGACCGGTTCATATTCTATTTAAGACTTTATGAATATTAAAATATATATAGACGTTAATAGTCCACTGCAGAACAAAGGCCTCAGACATGTCCTTCCACTTGCGTCTGTTTATGGTCTTTCTATGCCAGTCCACACCCGTAAACTTTCTTAGTTCGTCAATGTATTGTCTTCTCTTCCTTCCCCTGCTTCTTTTGCAATGTCTCTTCTTAATGTCCATCTATTATTTGTCATTCTTATCATATTCTTATATCATATCATATTAATTCTTTCATTCTACCTTGTTTCGAGTATTTTTCTCCTGTCTGGTCTTCAGCTGCTGATTCTCTCTCATCTTAATTTGTTGGACAGAAACTTACGGTCTATTAAATTTCTTATTTCTGATCTAGATATTAATCTTTGGCACCATCGTTCCATTAGTTCATTATGCATGTTGCATAAGATTTTTCATAACTGTGACCATCCTTTACATTTTGATCTCCCGGGACAATTTTATCCTGTTCGAATACTAGGCAGGCAGTTAATTCTAATAGCCAGGCCTTCTCCACCATGAGGCTCAATACTATAAAGTATTCTAGAAGTTTTATTCCAGCTGTTACCAAGTTGTGGAATGATCTTCCTAATCGGGTAGTTGAATCAGTAGATCTTCAAAAGTTCAAAGTTGGAGCAAATATTTTTATGTTGACCAGGCTGACATGAGTCTTTTTATAGTTTATATATGACATATCTGTTTTTGACGTTGTTAATAGTTTATATAGGACATATCTGTTGATGCTGTTACTGTTTTTAGAATGATATATTGTTAATTTATTCTCATCATTTATTTATTTCCTTATTTCCTTTCCTCACTGGGCTATTTTTCCCTGTTGGAGCCCTTGGGCTTATAGCATCTTGCTTTTCCAACTAGGGTTGTAGCTTGGCTAGTAATAATATATATATATATATATATATATATATATATATATATATATATATATGTGTGTGTGTGTATACAGTATACACACACACACACACACACACACACACACACATATATATATATATATATATATATATATATATATATATATATATATATATATATATATATATATATATTGTATAGCCTACGTGGAAAATAAGACAATCTTAAATAGCTAAAGTGCAGTGCAAGTTTCATTTTAAAAACCTACCACATATAACCTATCTTTTATTTTACTTCCTCCTCTCGAGATGGTCTTAAATTAAAAAGCTTCTTATGACACACGATGTGCATATCACGTGACATTTCACGTGATCCCGGCAGTAGACTGAGGCCCCCTTTGTTCGTGGAAGGCGACAACACTAACCATGCTTAGCCATTGCCTCTTATATAAACAGAGGTTACTCGTGGCTTCTTACTCTAGGCATAGTGGTGTTGTATTTCCTACTTGTTTGATCACACAATTCACGTGTGATATCTTTATTATCATTAGTACTCTCTAAGCTACAACCCTAGTTGGAAAAGCAGGATATGTTATAGGCCCATGGGCTCCAACAGGGAAAGTAACCTAGTGAGGAGAGGAAACGAGGAAAAATAGAATATTTTCTACATGTTTGATATCTTTATTATCATTGGTACTCTCTAAGCTACAACCCTAGTTGGAAAAGCAGGATGTGCTATAGGCCCATGGGCTCCAACAGGGAAAGTAACCTAGTGAGGAAAGGAAACGAGGAAAAATAGAATATTTTCTACATGTTTGATATCTTTATTACCATTAGTACTCTCTAAGCTACAACCCTAGTTGGAAAAGCAGGATATGCTATAAGCCCAGGGGCTCCAACAGGGAAAGTAACCTAGTGAGGAGAGGAAACGAGGAAAAATAGAATATTTTCTACGTGTTTGATATCTTTATTACCATTAGTACTCTCTAAGCTACAACCCTAGTTGGAAAAGCAGGATATGCTATAGGCCCATGGGCTCCAACAGGGAAAGTAACCTAGTGAGGAGAGGAAACGAGGAAAAATAGAATATTTTAAAAACAGGAACAACATTAAAATAAATCTTTTGTATATAAAGTATAAAAACTTACCAAAACAAGAGGAAGAGAAATAAGATAGAATAGTGTGCCCGAGTGTAGCCTACCCACAATTATTATTATTATTATTATTATTATTATTATTATTATTATTATTATTATTATTATTATTACTTGCTAAGCTACAACCCTAGTTAGAAAAGCAGGATGCTATAAGCCCAGGGGCTCCAACATGGTAAATAACTCAGTGAGGAAAGCAAACAAAGAAAACTAAAATATTTAAAGTATAGTAACAATATTGAAATAAATATATATGATATAAAAACTAACAAAGCAATAGGAAGAGAAATTTAATAGAATAGTGTGCCCGAGTTGACCCTCAAGCACGAAAACTAACCGTTAATTTCTCCTGATACGGAAAAAATGTACTTTTATGCTGTTGGACCCAACATCAAGAATAAGTTGTACATCATTGATAATAACCAGCAAAGGAGATCGTCTTTCGGGTATGACTAATATAATGAAGTTCGCTCGTGTTTGTATAAGTCTTCTTAGCTCCCAAGGGAGGAACTGCAGACCCCATTTAAGCCGCCCTTTGTGTAGACCGAGTTCATTTATGTTGATTGAAGCCGTTTTTACACTTAACCGATCCGGTCTATTTAGACTAAGTGTGGTGTAGACGAAGAACTGAATTTTAATAGTTATTATTATTATTATTATTATTATTATTATTATTATTATTATTATTATTATTATTATGAGTCTTTTTATAGTTTATATATGACATATTTGTTTTTGACGTTGTTATTAGTTTATATATCTCTTTTGACATTACTTTTTTTAGAATGATTTATTGTTAATTTGTTCTCTTCAGTTATTTATTTCCTTTTTTCCTTTCCTCACTGGGCTATTTTTCCCTATTGGAGGCCCTGGGCTTATAGCATCTTGCTTTTCCAATTAGGGTTGTAGCTTGGATAGTAATAATAATAATAATAATAGTAGTAGTAGTAATAGTAGTATTTATAATTATAGGCTAAGCTACAACCCTAGTTGGAAAAATAGGATGCTATAACCCCAAGGGCTCCAAGAGGGAAAAATAGCCCAGTGAGGAAAGGAAACAATGACACCAACTACCAGAGAAGTAATGAAAAAACCTAAACAAAGTATTTTAAGTACAGCAACAACACTAAATTGGATCTTTCATACATGAATGATAAAAACTTAAAAAACAAAACAGAAGGAAGAGAAATAAGATAGGATAGTGTGGTCGAGTGTACCTTCAAGCAAGAGAACTCCAACCCAAGACAGTGGAAGAAATAATAGATTTAACTTCATACGAACAAATGTATTAATCTCATCTTTGAACTGAGGTTACTCAATTTGCATATGAAAGGATACTGCTGAAAGAAATATCACATTGCAGACGAAGAGAATGAATTTCTCAATCTCACCCCGAAGTTGATGTAACATTTTTCGCTCCGAAGAAGACCTAACTAGACTCAATTCATCTTGCGTATGAGTCAATGGCTGACTTCATTGTGTCCAAGAGCTCTTTATGCTTTAAACTGACGTCCATCTCGGTTACATGCCTGGATTGTCAGAGACAGAGACGACTGTCGAGGTCCACGTCTTAATTACAGGTTCGTAAACGAGTCTGGAGGATAATTGTGGCTCTGCTCAGATGAAAAAGGAGAAGAGTGGTCTTCCATTTCGTCGGCTGATAAGTTTCTTTAAGAGTTGCGTTGGTCTATTTTATTATTATTATTATTATTATTATTATTATTATTATTATTATTATTATTATTATTATTATTATTAATTGCTAAGCTACAACCCTTGTTGGAAAAGCAGAATGCTATAAGCCCAGGGACTCCAATGGGGAAAATAGCCCAGTGAGGAAAGGAAAAAAAAGGAAAAAATAGATATTTTAAGAATAATATTAAAATGAATATCTCCTATATAAACTATAAAAACTTTAACAAAACATAAGGAAGAGAAATTAGACAGAATAGTGTGCCCGAGTGTACCCTCAAACAAGAGAACTCTAACCCAAGATAGTGGAAGACTAAGGTACAGAGCTATGGCACTACCCAAGACTAGAGAACAATGGTTTGATTTTGGAGTGTCCTCCTAGAAGAACTGCTTACCATAGCTATAAAGTCTTTCCTACCCTTACCAAGAGGAAAATAGCCACAGCAATTCCAGTGCCATAGTTAACCCTTTGAGTGAAGAAGAATTGTTTGGTAATCTCAGTGATGTCAGATGTATGAGGACAGAGGAGAATCTGTAAAGAATAGGGCAGACTATTCAGTGGATGTGTAGGCAATGGGAAAGTGATCCGTAACCAGAGAGAAGGATCCAACATAGTAATGTCTGGCATATCGAAGAACCCCATTTGATACGTTCCTGCCTGGTCATCACAAGACTAGGGTTCGAGTCCCGCTCCAACTCGTTAGTTTCTTGTAGTGTCTGCAACCTCACCATCCTTGTGACTAAGGAGTGCCGGGGGGGGGGGGGGTTTGGAGGAGCCTTTAGGTCTATCTGCTGAGTCATCAGCAGCCATTTTCTGGCTCTCCCTAATTCTAACTTTGGGTGGAGAGGGGCCTTGGGCGCTGGTCATGTATATATGATGTCTAGGGCATTGTCATGTCCTTTGCTTCTGCCATTCATGATTTGCCTTTAAACTTGACTTATCGTTTTGATTAACTGACTGTGACTAACCAAACTAACTGTGTGACTTTAGAGATACTAAACGAGTTATCTTAAAATGAATATTAAAAAAATTTTTTGTCCGTTATTCTATTTAGCTTTAATGCTTTTTATGTATATACTTGCAGGTATGTATGTATGTACACACATACAAATATATATATATATATATATATACACACACACACACACACACACACACACACACACACACACACATATATATATATATATATATATATATATATATATATATATACATATATATATATATATATATATATATATATATATATATATATATATATATATATATATATATATATATATATATATATATATATATATACATGTGATTGTACCAACTGTGATGTATGGATCGGAGTTGTGGGGAATGAAAGTGACGACGAGACAGAAATTGAATGTGTTTGAGATGAAGTGTCTAAGGAGTATGGCTGGCGTATCTCGAGTAGATAGGGTTAGGAACGAAGTGGTGAGAGTGAGAACGGGTGTAAGAAATGAGTTAGCAGTTAGAGTGGATATGAATGTGTTGAGGTGGTTTGGCCATGTCGAGAGAATGGAAAATGGCTGTCTGCTAAAGAAGGTGATGGATGCAAGAGTTGATGGGAGAAGTACAAGAGGGAGGCCAAGGTTTGGGTGGATGGATGGAGTGAAGAAAGCTCTGGGTGATAGGAGGATAGATGTGAGAGAGGCAAGAGAGCGTGCTAGAAATAGGAATGAATGGCGAGCGATTGTGACGCAGTTCCAGTAGGCCCTGCTGCTTCCTCCGGTTGCCTTGGATGACCGCGGAGGTAGCAGCAGTAGGGGATTCAGCGTTATGAAGCTTCATCTGTGGTGGATAACGGGGGTAGGGTGGGCTGTGGCACTCTAGCAGTACCAGCTGAACGCGGTTGAGTTCCTTGTTAGGCTGGGAGGAAAGTAGAGAGGATAGGTCCCCTTTATTGTTTCATTTGTTTGATGTCGGCTCCCCCCAAAAAAAAAAAAATTGGGGGAAGTGCTTTGGTATATGGATGGATGGATATTATTCCGTAAGAATATGCTTACATAAATACGGATCTCTTTGATAACATTGAAAAACCTGCTAAACCACAGATTAATAACAATTACCCGTTTAATAAAAAATATGTTATCTTCGTTATTAAGGGAGCACTAACTATTCCATTAAAGAAGATAATATTGATAAGGCAATAATATAATAAAATAACGTTCATTACTTATCTCCCTATCACTTATCGACTGATTAATATGATTCTCCATGAATTGAATCGATTCGATTCGCTTGGTGTAAACTCAGCCTTAGACCTATTCATTTAATGAGTTTTAAAATCTCGCAACAGATGGAGCAATCAGTGAAACACTTCAAATTTAATATCATGTTAGTAGCTAAGAGTACCTGAAAAAGTAAAAAAAAAAAAAAAAATAATAATGATTGTACAATGCTAACATTAAAACCATATTATTATTATTAATTGCTGAGCCACAACCCTAGTTGGAAGAGCACAATGCTATAAGCCCAGGGGGTCCAACAGGGAAAATAGCCCATTGAGGAAAGGAAAAAAGGAAAATTAAATTTTTAAGAAGAGTAACATTAAAATAAATATCTCCTATATAAACTATGAAAACTTTAACAAAACAAGAGGAAGAGACGTAAGATAGAATAGTGTGCCCGAGTGTACCCTCAAGCAGGAGAACTCTAACCCAAGGCAGTGGAAGACCACGGTACAGAGGCTATGGCACTACCCAAGACTAGAGAACAATGGTTTGATTTTGGAGTGTCCTTCTCCTAGAAGAGCTGCTTACCATAAAGAGAAGGAGAAATATCTCACAGTGGAGCACATCGGAGACAAGATATTGGTAACAGGTTTCAAAAAACAGCTACCCTGCATATCGGGAAAAGCTTTAGTCAGAGAAGAAGAGGAAAAAGAAAACTATATCAAGAAAAGTATACCTTTTATGTTGAACAGGCTGACGTAAGTCTTTTTATAGTATATATATGACATATCTGTTTTGACGTTGTTACTGTTTGTAGAATGATTTATTGTTAATTTGTTCTCATCATTTATTTATTTCCTTATTTTCTCTCCTCACTGGGCTATTTTTCCCTGTTGGAGCCCTTGGGCTTATAGCATCTTGCTTTTCCAACTAAGGTTGTAGCTTGGCTAATAATAATAATAATAATAATAATAATAATAATGATAATACTAATAATAATATATAAATAAGATTGTGGTTAAACTACACTTTATATTACTCATTCTAACACTTAACATTTCAAACTATCCCATACCATCATTAGCTAGCTAACTGACATCACCCTTCTTTCGCAGATCTTTCCTGTCAGCTAAAACGGATGTTATCGATACGAACGTCAAACGGATGAAAAATACTCAGTATCAGGTTAGTTTTAATCATTTCCTTTGGAAAATATGGTATAATACAAGTCCTGTACCATCATACATACTATTGTCCATTTCTTTTAGCCAGGCAGATTTGCACCGACTCGGAACGGTGCCGTTTTAGCTCGGAAAAGTTTCCTGATCGCTGATTGGTTGGACAAGATAATTCTAACCAATCAGCGATCAGGACACTTTTCCGAGCTAAGAGGGCACCGTTGCGAGTCGGTGCAAATCTGCATCGCTAAAAGAAATTGACTTTTTTTTTTTTTTATATAGTACTATGCTTTCATACTCGGGCACATTACTTATATCTTATTTCTCTTAGTTTTGATTTATTTTTATTTTTTTTTTTAGTTTATGTTTGACAGGTCCATTTTAATGTTACTGTTCTTGAAATATTCTATTTTAATTGTTCGTTATTTCTCCTGAAGATTATGTATACCTTTGTTTCTTTTCCTTACAGGGCTATTTTCCCCTGTTAGTGCAATTGGGCTTATAGCATCTAGTTTTTGCATCTAGGGTTGTAGTTTAGCTAGTAGTAGTAGTAGTAGTAGTAGTAGTAGTAGTAGCAGTAATAATAATAATAATAATAATATATTTTACTTCTTTGATTGGTTTGATTTTAAAGATAGTTGTGTGGTTCTTATAAGTATATCTTCCTAATTATCTATTGATAATAATTTTTATTAATTTTACATCTTAATAACTGCAGACAGACTGACGATGATATAAGTTATATCGAAAGCTTTCAAATAAAGGTGGTAGTAGCGCCAATTATTTTATCTCTCTCTCTCTCTCTCTCTCTCTCTCTCTATATATATATATATATATACACATATAAATATATATATATATATATATATGTGTGTGTGTGTGTATAGTATAAAAACATTCGCCAAGTAACCCATGTCCGGTAACGTTGAGTATAACTATAGTCAATTTCTTTTAGCGAGGCATATTTGCACCGACTCGCAGCGGTGCCCGTTTAGCTCGGAAAAGTTTCCTGATCGCTGATTGGTTGGACAAGATCATTTTAACCAATCAGCGATCAGGAAACTTTTCCGAGCTAAAAGGGCACCGCTGCGAGTCGGTGCAAATCTGCCTCGCTAAAAGAAATGGACTATAGGGTAAAATAGTCTGGATACATTTTAGTAAAATCCTTCCTCTTCTTATTCTTCCCCAACATCGTCTTTAAAGAAGACGCCCAACTAGGTCTTGTTCAATTTCCCTGCGCCTAAAATCAGCGCCCATCTCTTACGAGACGGTTGTGGGGGCCGATGTTGGTAACGTCCCCGACTGGTGAACGCCAGACTGGGGTTCGAGTCCCGCTCGATCTTGATTGTTTCTTTTGTTCGCTGCAACCTCACCATCCTTGTGAGCTAAGGATGGGAGGTGGGGGGGGGGGCTGTTTGTGGGAGCCTATAGTTCTATCTGCCGAGTCGTCAGCAGCCATTGCCTGGTCATACTTAGTCTTACCTTGGGTGGAGAGGGGCTCGGGCGCTGATCGTATGTATATATGATCAGTCTCTAGGGCATTGCCCTGCTTGATAGTGCAATGTCACCATCCCTTGCCTCTACCATTCATGACCGGCTCCCCAAATGCTTTTTTGTTGACCAGGCAGACATGAGTTTTAATATAGTTCATATATGACATATTTGTTTTTGACGTTGTTAATAGTTTATATATGACACATCTGTTTTGACGTTGTTACTTTTTTTAGAATGATTTATTGTTGATTTGTTCTCTTCATTTATTTATTTCCTTGTTCCCTTTCCTCACTGGGCTATTTTTCCCTATTGGAGCCCCTGGGCTTATAGAATCTTGCTTTTCCAATTAGGGTTGTAGCTTGTATAGTAATAATAATAATAATAATAGGCTGGAATGTGAAGGCTGACCACGAAAGGAAAAATGGATCTGCTTTTTATATGAAAATGATGTAAAGAATAAAGAAAATAAAAGTTGTAAGAATGTCAGAAAGCGTAGTGGCTCTTGTAGGTTGTCTGGCCATAGTGGCCAAGCACGGGCTCTTGCTATTCTGCGTTGTCCATAGAACACTTAGTGGCAGAAGGAAATTATTAAATAGTGTACTATTTTGAGTATTATTCTTTATTTTACTCGTTTTGGTAAAGGAGGTATTCCTCAATATAGTTTGAAAAATACTAATTTCGCCTACTGGATTACGTAATATTTTCAGTATCCATTTTGATTTTAATATTTTGGGAAAGGAGGTATTCCTGAATAGTTTGAAAAAAAAAAAATATGTATAATTAAGTCTATAGGACTGGAAAACCTTTATAATTATCCAATATTGTGCACATTTTTAGCTTTCCATATAAAAATAAATAAAAGAACTGTAAATATCTAAAAATAATATGATGACGAATGCTTAAAGACGCAATTATAATGGTAAAGTTCCTCACGTATCCAAGTAACACGATCTAGTCTCTGCAAAAAAAAAAAAAAAAAAAAAGAGAGAGAGAGAGAGAGAGAGAGAGAGATTCGTATCATTATACGTTTACGAGTATAACAAGATCCACCATGTAAAAAAAAAAAAAAAAAAAAAATAGCTCATTTGACGTTAGCCTTCTACAGCAATAACATTTGGTTTTCATAAAGATCAAATAACGTATTCGTGAAACCAAACATCGACTGATTTGCATCTTATTCTGTAACAATAAGTCGTCTCATTTAAGTTTTTTTTTTTTTTTTCTCGAAAGCTGCTTATGAATACATTAATGGAATAATAAAAAAAAAGTATTTCTTCCACCTTCTGTTTTGTTACGTTATTAATGATTTTAAACTTCGACCCATTTTTTTACAACGTGATATATATATATATATATATAATGTATATATATATATATATATATATATAAATATAATATATATATATATATATATATATATTTATATATATATATATATATATTATCTATTTATATATATATATATATATATATTATAAATGTATATATATATATTATATATGTATATATATATAAATATATATGTATATATATATATATAAAAATTATATATATATATATATATACTATATATATATATATATATATATACTGTATATATATATATATATATATACATATATTGGTATGCAACTCAGGACGTGTCTTTTTTGAACGACGACGTTGAGGAAAACATTTTATTAATTATTATTATTACTAGCTAAGCTACAACCTTACTTAGAAAAGCAGCATGCTGTAAGGCCAAGGGCTCCAATAGGGAAAAAAATATTTTATTAATTATTATTACTAGTTATTTTTCCTTGTTTCCTTTCCTCACTGGGCTATTTTCCCCTGTTGGAGCCCCTGGGCTTATAGCATACTGCTTTTTCCAACTAGGGTTGGAGCTTAGAAAATAATAATAATAATAATAATAGAGAGAGAGAGAGAGAGAGAGAGAGAGAGAGAGAGAGAGAATATGTTACTTGGAAAAGGGTGAGCGACCTTGGGGAAAAACCCGAGATTATACCCGTGCAAAGATTTGGAAGTCACGAATTGTACTTTGTCTATCTCCTACTTTTTTTTTTTATTACGTTCTGATGTAGATTAGGTTGGTATAAGGAAACAACGATATTAAGAGTTCTGTATGAAATACGCATAGAATTATATATACAGTATATATATATATATATATATATAAATATATATATATATATATATACTGTATTTATATATAGTATATATATATATATATATATATATATATAGTATATTCTATATATATAGTATATATATGTATAGTATATATATATATATAGTATATACTATATATATACACATATATATATATATATATAGTATATACTATAAATATATTATATATATATATAGTATATAGTATATATATATATATATATAGTATATACTATATATATAGTGTATACTATATATATACATATATATATATATGTGTATGTGTGTGTGTGTGTATGCAATATATGCATACGCACATACACACACACACACACACACATATATATATATATGTGTGTGTGTGTGTGTGTGTGTGTAGCTATCACGAAGTTGCCACGTGATGAATGAAAATGTATCATAGCCACGAAAAGAAAAATCAAGTCTTTTCATTTTCCTTTCGTGGCTATAATACACACACACACACACACACATATATATATATATATATATATTTATGTGTGTGTATGTATGCATATACTGCATACACACATGTGTGTGTATATATATATATATATATAAATATATATATATATTCGAATAAGCCATATAGGCTATATTTGATACATTAATGTCTGTGGTATGTCAGTGTTCATACAAGTCTATTGGTCCAGGGTTCGATTCCCGGCCGGTCAGAAGATATTGTCTTTGTGTGATTTCGTGTGGGGCTCTGATCCCGAGGTCGGCAAAAGAATCCAGCCAGTGTATAAAAAATATATGGCTTATTTGAATATGAAAAACACATCTAAATGTGCAAAATTTATTATACACATATATGTATGTGCAGTATTTACATACACATATACACACATTATATATATATATATATGCGTGTGTGTATATGTGAACATTTGGATTTTCAATGTATTTACATACACACAAAACAAGCAAGTGTAATAGGAGAAAAACGCCCTTCCATGTTTCTCGATAAGAGAGAGAATGGTTCTTGTTTTCCCCAAGACAGATGCCTTCTTATCGTGCTAATGGCTGTGTCTGTAAACACTGGTATGACATTGAACGGGAAGATTCACTTTGGGCCGAAAATAATCACAAACAAATGTGTAAATGTTCAATATCATTTTTTAAAGAAGATTGGAAGGCAACAAACCACGTTTTATAAATGTGTTGTTCTAGTGGAGAAACATTTTTTTTATTATAGTGGTCCAAATATAGATGAGAGAGAGAGAGAGAGAGAGAGAGAGAGAGAGGAACAAACCCCGTTTTATGAATGTTATGGAGATGAGACAATTTTACTATAATGGTCTATATATATATATATATATATATATAAATAAATATATATTATATTTATATATAAATATATAACATATATGTATATATATATATATATATATATGAGAGAGAGAGAGAGAGAGAGAGAGAGAGAGAGAGAAACTACCTTTTTTTAAGGGACGAATTAGAAAATTTTGGATAGAGGTAATTGAATAGTCCGAAGTGGTTAATATTAGAATTTTTATCACGTTCTAGAGGGATAAAATTTTGCAAATACTCTCCATTAGATATTTGCCAATAGCTTAATAACCGTTCCTTCAACTAATTTCTTCAGAATGCTATTTTTCATCTGAATAAACATGGAATAGATATGTATATTATAAGAGCTCATTGTATTTTTATTTTATTTTATTAAGTGGGACACTTTTCTCAATCAGAAATAACAGATAAATTTTGTATTCACCAAACTTTCAACTAGCCTTCACAAGGGACTAGAAGAGTTGGAAGACCCAGGTCTACATAGCTGAGGACTATGACGCGTGAAGTAGATGATGATGAATGGCGAAGTATTGAATTAAAAGATCAAAACACTTTTCTCAATCAGAGATAACAGATAAATTTTGTATTCACCAAACTTTCAACCAGCCTTCACAAGGCACAAGAAGAGTTGGAAGACCCAGACCTACATAGCTGAGGACTATGACGCGCGAAGTAGATGATGAATGGCGAAGTATTGAATTAAAAGATCAAAACACTTTTCTCAATCAGAGATAACAGATAAATTTTGTATTCACCAAACTTTCAACTGGGCTTCACAAGGCACGAGAAGAGTTGGAAGACCCAGGCCTACATGGCTGAGGACTATGACGCGCGAAGTAGATGATGAATGGCGAAGTATTGAATTAAAAGCTCAAAATAGAGACGAGTGGTGAAATCTAACCGAGGCCCTTTGCGTCAATAGGCCTAGGAGGAGATGATGATGAATCAGAACCGAAGTTCACGCTTCTGAGGAACATATGCTATTATATTTCTGAAGCATAATTACATAAGTATAACGATTCGCTACTGCAACTCAGGATTTAAAACAAGTATTCTTACTTGAATTCATCACCCTAGGTCTAGAGGTTATCTATGAACAAGCTCATATAAGCTCATATGATTTCACAGCTACTTTGTATGAATTGTAGTTGAATGTGTTTGCCTCTAGAAATAGAATATGATAGATTTACTAGCTAACTGGTCATGCGCAAAACAAAGCATCAAGTACTATATATATTATATATATTTACATACATATATATATATATATATATTATATACATGTATATATATGTATGTATATATATATATATATATATATTTATATATATATATATATATTATATACATACATATATACATTATATAATAATATATATATATATATATATTATACATACATATATATACATTATATAATATATATACATATATATATATATATATAAAAGTTTATATATATATATATATATATATACATATATGATACAATATATAAATATATATATATATATATATGTATATATATATATATATATATAATATATATATATATATAGTGTGTGTGTGTGTGTGTATATATATATATATATATATATTATAATTAATCTTACGCCTATTTATTCTGAGACGATAAAGTCCCAACTTTTTATAAAATAAATCACAACAAAGGAATAAATTTGCGGATTTCAGACCTAAAGAGAATAAATTCCTAGTATTTGAAACCTAGAAATAGTTCAATAGCTATGAATTATGAAAGCAAGAAAGCAAAAAGAAAAAAAAAAATCGATATTAGGCCTATATTGACTCGGCCTACCTGTATACGCTTTGGCTTCGAAACCAAGCACCTGATAAAGGGATGGAACTGTCTACTTAAAATTGTACTTTTATAACTATTGGGAACACGAAAGCAGTAAGCGAATACCAAATATAAATAATTTAAATAATTTTACATAAAATAATGATACTCACAATTTTTTTGTAAAAAAAACTTTTCACAAATATGATCACACAATACGATAACCATCGCATGCTTCGATAACATATCTTTAATCTATTTATTTTAAATAAGTTATCAGTGAATCTGAGATTATTACCGCTGTTCTAGCCGCAAATTTAACGCTGAAATAATAATAATAAAAAAAAATTTGGTTTATATTTCCTTACATAAAAAACCTTAAAGAACCCACGATTTTACATTGAACAATTTTACATCACAATAGAGTGATTTTAGAGGAAAACCTTAAGGTACATTAAGTCCTTTTTATTGTTTATGTATCAAATATCTGTTTTAATGTTGTTAATGTGTTTAAAATATCTTATTTTTAAATTTTCATTACCTCTTAAATCGTTTATTTGTTTCCTTATTTCCTCTCCTCAGTGGGCTATTTTTCCCTGTTGGAGCCCTTGAGTTTATAGCATCTTGCTTTTCCAACTAGGGGTTTTAGCTTAGCTAATAATAATAATAATAATAATAATAATAATAATAATAATAATAATAATAATAATAAAAACAGGGATACCCTTCAAGATAATGTTAATGATTCTTGCTACATTTGATTATCAGCTAAATTATTCGATTTGAAAGTAATGGTATTTCTCAATTAACAAATTTTAAAAATATTGTAAACCTAAATTCCTAGACAGAATAAGAAATAATTATTATGTGACATATGTGAATTATTGATATATATATATATATATATATATAATTCCATATTTGTACGAAATAAAGGCTGGCATATATATATATATATATATAATTCCATATTTGTACGAAATAAACTGGCATATATATATATATATATGTATATATATATATATATATATATTTCCCAATAAGGTAAACTTTTGATAGAGGCAAAGGTTCATTTTTTTTCATTAACGTTACTAGCTGTTGTAAAAATGCAATTTATGAGAGGAATAAATTGACATAATTTTATCAGTAAAAAGAAAATGATAAAATATGACATTCAATCTCAAACTTGTTTAGTTCATGCAATTCGTTCAATAGGTTGTTATCATCCATAAACAAATGTATTAGCTTATATAAAACTTGATTCATGAATAAATAAAATACTGTAGTTATGTACTATATTATTTAGTATTTCGTTCAAATATTTCTTAATACTTAAATGTTTTAACATACATTAGTTTGTAGAAAGTGTACTCTTTATAAGAATACTTTACCTGACATTGTAACGGTAGCGAATATTGGTAAAAAAAATAACTCATTTTAATGTTTTTTTGTAGGCTCTGTCCGTTAATATTTATAGTTAAAAAAGAATTGCATGATTGATGAACCACAGCTTATATATATATATATATATACATGAAAGTATACACTCTTGTTTATCAAGATTAAGTAGATATCAGTCAAAGTTCATGTGTAAGCATAATTACTTTATAGTCTAAAAATCTATAATTCTACCTAACAATTGGAAATTAGCTATTATAAAACGTAACATAACAACAGTCCGATAAGTAAATGAATAACTTACCTTAGAAATTTCTAAATTACTTGCAAATTCACTTCAATGTCGATATATATGTATTTGCACAGCACACAATTTGCTAACTTGCACTTTTATTAATTTACAGCAATGAAGTTATACTGTTATCACACAGTCACATAATACACTTCGACTGATTATGTACACTTATATAGGGAAAACGATTTCAACTGACTGACTGGACTGACTGTTACCCCCAGAGAGTAGATAAGTACAGGCAGTCACATTCTTCTATGATCTATCTCCGGACTACGGTCCTGCCCTCAGTGCCCTGCCCCTGCCTCAGCCTGCAAGGCCTGCAGGGTATGCAGGTTTAGGGGTAGTGCAACAGTGTTTACAGTTACCATACAGATATTTTTATCCCCTAAATCATTAAAGCTTATGGCGATACGTTAAATGTTAATGCTGTTTCATGTTATTTTAAACTGGGTCTTTTCACCAAGACTGATGTAAAACCTTCAAATAATGATCTCCGAAAGTAGTAAAGGATATCCGGGTCATTGTATGCGCTAAATTATTGCCTAAGTTTTTCTATTTCCTTTTTCTTTCGGGAGTTCCCACTAAATTTTTCCTAAAATGCCCCAAGTAACTGCGAATTATTTAACATATAAGAATTGTTTGCATAATATGTAGCATTGAATAAATACCCTAATGAAATATCTAGACAAAATTTAAACTAATGATAGGCAACAACTTTTCACTTGAAGTACTCTTCTGCCAGATGTACGATTCAAGGGGTATTTACCACGCTATTATTATTATTATTATTTTAACAGATTTGATAGATTTACAGAAACACGGATAATACATTTAAAATCTATAGAAACATTGACAGCAATAGTTGCACAGCGTTATAATTGAATGAGCTTGCTAGGAATATCTTATCAATTCACGAAAAATAATACATTTGCATGATAGCCTACCGTTATTTTGTATTTACTAAAGAATTGGTGAAACATATTCTTTCGATACATTGTATTATATTTATTATTTGGCGTTTTACGTGAAAATTGACACCTCTACCAAGTAAAACGGATATATACTTCTGTCCTTCATTTCCTTATCTAAGTTGTCATACCGTATAACCTTTCACCCCGGTCCATAATTCCTCTCTCTACAATTCTCTCACATGTGGCGTAATATTTCTAAAGTGAGAGAAAATAATATGTTTTATTCAAGCTCCCATTCTAAGTACATACATAATAAGGATATTTCTATGGAAACAATTTTCATTAATAAAATAGCAGTTTCGTTAAGATATGGGAAGTAACCTTGGAAAAATATATTTGTTTTCCCTTGTGACCTGTTCCATGTAGACCTATGTTCACTTATCTTTATGTAATGATATGAAGGCTATAGTTAAAGGATAAAAAAGTTCCAGTTTGTAGTTATCAGATTGAAATTGGGACTTAAAGGTACCAAATTGCAAACTGCAATCCATTGCACCATGGTAAGTTGCACGTGTGGTCCAGTTTTAACCGTTCAGATGCAGTGGCTGTGGAGTTGATGGATATCAACGTTGAAACACACACACACACACACACACACACACACACACATATATATATATATATATATGTGTGTGTGTGTGTGTGTGTGTGTACATCCATCAACTCCACAGCTATTGCAATTGGACCACACAAGCAACTTTTCACTATTCTATTATTTCACAACACTCACCTTGTTATTATCTACTATATTTGCATGTAGATATCGATACAAATTATTATTATTATAAGATAGGCTATAACCCTAATTGGAAAAGCATGATGCTCTAAGCCCAAGGCTCAAACAGGGAAAAATATCCCAGTGAGGAAAGGAAATAAGGAAATAAAAAACTACAAGAGAAGTATTAGACAATCAAAACAAAATATGCTAAGAACAGTAACAACATTATATATATATATATATATATATATATATAAAACAGGAGAGAAACAGATAAAATTGAACAGCGTGCCCGAGTGTACCCTCAAGCAAGAGGACTCTAACCCTAGACAGTAGATGACCAAGGTACAGAGGATATGGCACTATCCAAGTCTAGAGAACAATGGTTTGATTTTGCAGTGTCCTTTTCCTAGAAGAACTGCTTACCATAGCTAAAGAGTCTCTTCTACCCTTACCAAGAGGAAAGTGGCCACTGAACAATTACAGTGTAGTAGTTAACCCCTTGGGTGAAGAAGAATTGTTTGGTAATCTCAGTGTTGTCAGGAGTATGAGGACAGAGGAGAATATGTAAAATATAGGCCAGACTATTCGGTGTCTGTGTAGGCAATGACGAAATTTGCCGTAACCAGAGAGAGGGATCCAATGTAGTATTGTTTGGCCAGTCAAAGGACTTAATGAATCTCTGCGGTAGTATCTCAACGGTTGACTGGTGCCCTGGGCAACCTACTACTACTTCTATTCTCCCAGTGTCAATATTAACATTCCTTACTTTATCATCTTTCTTTCTTTTTAATCTCATTACCATATTCTTGCTCACACGAGTAAATATGCAAATATGGTAATGAGCAAACATTGCCTTACAAGCCATGGTAAGCCGCTTAGCTACATGACCGCTACTGCTTTAGGTTATCTCTCTCCAATATCTTATCAAACTTCTATCATAAATATCAACAGTTACTCCTACAACATCCTCAGCCATACACTGACCTTCATAAGGCCCATCATCCAGCTTTGCTTTTCTACTTTCCTCAACATTCAACAAGTCCATTAAGTAGGCCTACTCTCTCCATAGACCTAAGACTACATTCATGTCAGATGGCATATCTCCATTTGTATCGTTTATCCTGAGAGCCATTTGTTTGTTATAATCTTTTCCTCTACCTTTACTTCACTGGAAATCAACTTCTTAATTTCCCTTGGAGCTCATGTTAATCAACTCGCAGTTTTGTTAGTTACAGTCCCTTACCGGAAACTCCTGTTGAGACTCATCTTTGTGTTCGTTACAAACCATTCTTTTCTCTCTTACTTTATTCTTGGCCTTATCCATACTCATGTATGTCTACGCTTGCTTTTCACCTATAATTTGTACTAATAAGTGAGCTAGCAAAGCTGCAAACTCTTTCCTTCATCCTTTTTCTCGTACGAGGCATACTTATATCTTGACATCCTCAACTTTTCAGTATGATATCCTTGAAGCGAGGGCGATGTTTACTTGAATCTTAAACCTCCAAGGAGAAATTGTTTACATTATCCTAGCTGAGATAACAACAGATCTTATTCAGCTACTGTAGATTTGTTCTTGTCATACTAGACAGACCTCAAACAAACTCTTCTCATGGGGCTAACTGAATAATTTCTCAATGGTATCGAAGCTTTGCTATTCATCTACTAGCGTGTTTTTTCCCATTTGTATGGGGTAAGCACGGTTGCCATCTTTTTGAAGGACGTTGTTTTGGCTTTGCTATTGTAAAAGAATAAAGGATAATTAATAAATACCGATTAAAACATTAAAAGAGAAAACAAGAAAAGTTAGCTTAATGCAATCTCCCAAACAATGAGATATTTTATGATGTGAATTGGGGAGACTTACGGCCTTAGGAAATATTAATGATATGATTATGCCTGGGTGTATAATTAAGGTTACGTAATAATTACTAGTTTTAAACTATTGTCTTTGTTTTCATTTAGAGGAACTGATTAATTCACTCATTGCTGTAGCAGCTGCATCTATAGCAGTAGCCAGTATTACCAGGTTCAGGGTTCAAGGTTCCTCGTTGCTCTCTCCACAACACACTGATTGTTGACACACTACTAGAGGAAGCGTAGTAGGTGCAAAGAGCTGCAGTTGCAGAAAATTCATTATCATTAGTTACCCCCTACATAGACAACTTCACAGCTTACATACTTTTACTTCTAACTTCAAGGGCCTATCTAATGGTGTTTCTAAATTTCCTAATTCTATGCCATTGCTTCTAAATTTTCTTAATTCATTACAGCTAAACATATGTTCCATTGTAGTCATCTGCCTTACTACACACCACACAAAGCCTATTCCTTAATATTCCTGTTTAAAAAATTTTCTTATAATTCTAGTATATTCAACCTTGTTTTCATAACTATTACTGCTTCCTTAGTGTTATGTTCTACTATGTAACAAATCTCAGTTTGGTCATCTCTGCTTTGTTTTCTTCTATTTTTCTTTTAATTTCATTTGGTCCAAAAACTGTTCCTTGTTTTAGTAGTAGTAGTAGTAGTAGTAGTAGTATTAGTATTAGTAGTAGTAGTAGTAGTAGTGATAAGAGTAAAGCTTTAACGACTTTTTTATCTTCAGAAACCATTTCCTTTACATTTGCTTCCTATTTTCATTTGTTGGAAAGAGCCGATGTAGAACATATTATTATTATTATTATTATTATTATTATTATTATTATTATTATTATTATTATTATTATTATTATTATTATTATTAACCAAATCACAGAATAAGTATGTCAACAAATAGCTTTAGCAATACGCATCCATCCCCTATGCCAATTTTCACTCGTATGGTCCACGACTCATACAATTGCCAAACATTTATGACTAAGGCAGCGTTATTACAACAGAGGGCTTTCGTAGTGCCACCCAAATCCGTCTGTTGGTCCCTCATCCAACAGTGCCAGGACAGCTGGTTGACTCACTCTCGAGCTGCCGTCAGTCTTCATTGGTAAAGGCGGGTTTACGAGGTCGATCGGTTCGTCGAACGCGGTTTGACAGACAATTGTTTGAAGTGATGTTCGAACGTGTTGTCGAATGCGTTCGTCGAACAGTTCGAAGAAAGTCTGTTCTCGCCTGACTTTTGTTGGCGGGGCTTCGCTGTCCACAAACCTTATGTATTTGTGTCTGACTCCACATCTTCGAACCGTTTGACATGCAGGTTCGACAACCGGGTTTGACGAACCATTCGCTCGTGTAAATCCCGGTTAAGACATTCGCTCCACATGCTTGGAATGACGTTAGGTTTAAATAAAATAGAAAATTGAGAAATATGGTCATAGCTAGGTGTATTATTATTATTATTATTATTATTATGACTTGCTAAGCTACAACCCCAGTTAGAAAAGATTATTATTATTATCATTATTATTATTATTATTATTATTATTATTATTATTATTATTTGCTGAGGTATAACCCTAGTTGTAAAAGGATATTATTATTATTATTATTATTATTATTATTATTATTATTATTATTTGCTAAGCTATAACCCTAGTTGTAAAAGGATATTATTATTATTATTATTATTATTATTATTACTTGCTAAGCTATAACCCTAGTTGTAAAAGGATATTATTATTATTATTATTATTATTATTATTATTATTATTATTATTATTATTATTATTATTATTATTACTTGCTAAGCTACAACCCTAGTTGGAAAAGCAGGATGCCATAAGTCCCATAAGGGCTCCAAAAGGGAAAATAGCTCAGTGAGGAAAAGAAATAAGAAAATAAATAAACTATATGGGCTATAAGAAGTAATTAATAGCAATATAGAATTTCTTAAGATGGGTAATAACGTCAGAATATATATGTCATGTATAAAAAATGAGGAGAGAATAGTGTCCCGAGTGTACCCTCAAGCCAAGAGAACTCTAACCCAAGACTGTGGAAGACCATGGTACAGAGGCTATGGCAATACCCAAGGGTATTATTATTATTATTATTATTATTATTATTATTATTATTATTATTATTTATTATTATTATTATTATTATTATTATTATTATCACTTGCTAAACTGCAACCTTAGTTGTTAAAACCAGGATGCTATAAGCCCAAGGGTTCCATCAGGGAAAATTGTCGAGAGATGAAAGGAAATAAGGAAAGACTACAAGAAGTTTAAGAACAATAGTAACATTAAAATAAACATTTCATATATAAACCATAAAAAAAAAATTGAAAATAACAAAGTGAAAGAGAAACAAGATAGAATGGTGTGCCCGAGTGTACCCTCAAGCAAAAGAACTCAAACCCAAGACAGTGGAAGACCATGGTACAGAGGATATGGCACTACCCAAGACCAGAGAAAAAATGGTTTGATTTTGGAGTGTCCTTCTCTTACAAGAGCTGCTTACCATGGCCTAAAGAGTCTCTTCTATCCTTACCAAGAGGAAAGTGGCCCCTGAACAATTACAGTGCAGTAGTTAATCCCTTGAGAGAAGAATTGTTTGTTAATCTCAGTGTTGTCAGGTGTATGAGGACAGAGGAGAATCTGTGAAGAATAGGGCAGAATATTCGGTATGTGTGTAGGCAAAGGGAAAGTGGACCGTCACTGTCTGGCCAGTCAAAGGACCCCATAACTCTAGCGGTAGTATTTCAACCGGTGGTTGGTGCCCGGCCAACCTACTACCTTCAGTTGAAAGAGGCAGAATTACCTCATCTGTGGTAGAACACTCACTAGACAGTGGAAATTGCGCAACAATCTACAAACTTAGCTCCTGATGATTCACTTCTCTTATATCACAATTCTTCATGGCAGTCTCATTTTCTTTCAGGATTGAATAAATTACAAATTTTGAGGGTAGACTATAACTTGCATAATTAAGATACGAATTGGTCTAAGTTTATTTACTTGTTAATTATATGATTATTAGTTATCATTATATATAAATTTACTGAATTTTATTCCAAAAAGTTATTAGTTTTAGAAAGGGGCTTGTTACGCCCGGAAACGGCTATATTACCCCCCAAAAGGCTTAATTACTGCAATTTTGAGAACCACAGCTCTAGATCTTTCAAATAAGCGACCCCAAGACTATGTAACAAGCTCCCACTACACATCCGAAGGACTAAAGATATTTAGGCTTTCAAGAAGAAACTCAAGACTTTCTTGTCAGGGCTTTGAAAACGTGGATTTGATAATTAACGCGGAATACTCTATTACTTAAGACTGTATACGACAAACACGTCTTGCAGGTCCTGTAGACAGTGTAGGACACAGAGTATCCAAAATAAAATATGGCCAGGAAAGCAGCCCATAAAATATATAAAGTTATTGTTAATATACAGTGGAAAAGTGTTCGCCCTAGCATTTACATGGCAGCAGATCGATCTCAACCCGTTACCGTGAGTTTAAGCTGTTTACTGGGGAGGCTACTGCTCTGGTTTGGCACAACAGTCGTGGGTTGGGTTTGCCCGGCTGACGTTCTGGTGAGTATCTATTCTGATGAAACTGGAACTGAAACCAGAAACCTTTACCTTATAGTCTGTTTTCATGATAATTTTGCTTGTTGATACAGCAACATTTTGATGTGTATGATATTGTTCTTTTCATGTCTCGCTATAATAATTATGATCTTAGGTTTAATGTTTAAAGGTTCAAAGGCCACCCATGAATGGCAGAGGCAAGGTACAGTGACATTTCCTTATCAAGCAGGACAATACCCCAGAGACTGACCATATATAAATATGATCAGCGCCCAAACCCCCTCTCTACTCAAGCTAGGACCAAGGAGGGCTAAGCAATGGCCGCTGATGACTCAGCAGATACACCAATAGGCTCCTCCAAACTCACCATCCTTAGCTCACAAGGATGGTGAGGTTGCAGTGACCAAAGACACTTGACGAGTTTGAGCAGCACTCAAACCCCAGTCTGGCGTTCACCAGTCAAGGACGTTACCACACCGGCCACCCCAACCCTATAGTATTTTACGTACACCTGAACTCATTGATGATTAGACATCTTGTAAATAGCAAAGTCTCGTTTAAGTGAATATCGATGTTTATTCATTCACCGGTTTTCATTCACATATCTACCTTCCTACTTTGTGACTTAAATATTAATAATCTTGGTGCTTGCCTTCAAGCGCTTATCTGACTGCTAATAAATAATGAAAAAGCTATTAAAGTGCTAAAAAGGCTAGAAAGTGTTAAACACGAATTATATGAAATCATTCAACGCAATATTTAATTTAACATTGTTACTGTTCTTAAAATATTTCATATTGCTTATTACTTTTCTTGTAGTTTCCTTAATTCCTTTCCTCACTGGGCTATTTTCCCTGATGGAGCCCTCAGGCTTATAGCATTCTGTTTATCCAACTACGGTTGTAGTTTAGCAAGTAATAATAATAATAATAATAATAATAATAATAATAATAATAATAATAACAATAATAATAATAATAATAATAATGATAATAACAACAGATTGATGACAATCGAAAAGATCACATCTGTGTTTTATTTTCGTTTTTATCCCATGTCTTTACAATAGCCCACTGTAAGCTATTCCATGCACGAATCATATCTAAGCTTTTAGAGAGAGAGAGAGAGAGAGAGAGAGAGAGAGAGAGAGAGAGAGAGAGAGAGAGAGAGAGATGTGATACCTAACCTTTAAATCGATTTACTTTGCCACATTAATTATTGTAACAATCCAAATTCAGGTATAAGAGAGAGAGAGAGAGAGAGAGAGAGAGAGAGAGAGAGAGAGAGAGAGAGAGAGAGAGAGAGAGAGAGAGAGAGGTGATACCTAAACTTGAAATCTATTTATTTTGCAACATTAATTTTTGTAACAATCGAAATGAGAGAGAGAGAGAGAGAGAGAGAGAGAGAGAGAGAGAGAGAGAGAGAGAGAGAGAGAGAGAGAGAGAATTTTATAGTATTTGTATAAATGGCAGTTGTAAATAATGAGAGAGAGAGAGAGAGAGAGAGAGAGAGAGAGAGAGAGAGAGAGAGAGAGAGAGAGAGAGAGAGAGAGAGAGGGGGGGGGTGATACCTAAACATGAAATCTATTTCCTTTGCCTCATTAATTTTTGTAACAATCCAAATTCAGGTATAAGAGAGAGAGAGAGAGAGAGAGAGAGAGAGAGAGAGAGAGAGAGAGAGAGAGAGAGAGAGAGAGAGAGAGCTTGAACAGATCCTGTTGTCCAATCTGTGCGCGGCGACAAATGTACAATGTTATCCTGTCTCTTGACTTTGCAACACAAGACTGAGTTCAGTCCTCCGTTATCGAGAGAAGTACTCGGGTCACTGGTCACGTGACCCTCATCCCGGATGTTGGGATGAACTCTGGTCTCCTGATTTAGTTGTTTCTTTCGGTGATTTTCATATCAGAATTAATCATATGTTTTTTTTTGTATTATTTATATCTTCGTACAATTAATTATGTTAATTTTTTAAAATATTTTGGTGCCTTTATTTGTTTATTTAATTTATTTTCGTGTCAGAATTAATTGTATATTTTCGTTTTTCTATTTTCGTACAATTAATTATGTTAATTCTTGTAAATGTTTCTATGTTTTTCCTGCTTTTTTGTTTCATAGATTTTAATGCAGATTTAATAATATGTTTTAAGGTTATTTATATCTTCGTACAATGAAATATGTTAATTTTTGTAAATGTATCAATGCTTTTCCTGCGTTATTTGTTTGTTTTATTTATTTTCATGTCAGAAATAACCATGTTTTTATGTTATTTACATCATAATTTACTTTACTTTAAGGACTACTATCCTACTCCTAACAGGCATTGGAAACCTACTCTCTACAGGACCTATAAAGTAAGTCCATCCTATACATTCTTCGTACAATCAAATATTTTAATTTTCGTAAAGGTTTTCGGGCTTTTCCCGTTTTTTTTTTCTTCAGAAATAACCGTGTTTTTTCTAGGGTATTTGGATCTTCGTAGATTCAAATGAGCTAATTCTTGTAAATTCTCGATAATTCTATTTCTGATGCTGTATAAAAGTTGACATATTGCTGGGCATATTCCTCTGGTCAAGTCGTTTTTAATTACCTTTATGATCACGACTACCAAACGTTTTACAGATGTTAATGTTCTCATTATGATTTGTTATTTTCGCTGTGTTTGTTACTGATTTTTTATAGTTGCATGGTATCTCTGTAATTATTATTATTATCTTCAATAACGAAGTTGGAAGGTTATGTTTTACCCCCTGTTTGTGTGTGTGTTTGTTTGTTTGTGAACTGCTTCCTCGCCACAATTTTAATCGTGGAGTAATGAAACTTGCAAGGATTAACTCTTGTGCTAAAAGCTGGAAACGATTAAGTTTTGCAATGTCAAAGGTCAAAGGTCAAAGTCACGGTCAACACAAAATGTACAATTCACATAATCAGCCATAAGTTTGGACACCGTTGTCACAAAGACTTCAAACTTGATTCATATTTAAGTGTATGAAAATCCACGCCAAATAATACATATTAAGGTGAAAGGTCAAGGTCGAGTAAAAGGTCGAGAAATTATGAATATATATTCATTTATGTATGTATACAATTATATTGATAAATAACTAATAACTGTATTTACGATTCTCCGTTTTAATATTTTTCTTTCAATAGTATCAAAATACTCTAATAAGCAGTATAAGCCAATAATACTGAACATTGCCTTTCGAGTCCACTTTTGTGCTACCCTGTAGTAGGGCTGTCATTTTTTTCGACAGGGTTTTTAATTAAATGTAATTCACGTTGATCCCAGATATGATGATGGAGAAGATCTCAAGTTAGTTTATAATTTACTGAAAATACAAAATTAGACTTTTCCTAAAATTTACAAGTTTCAGCTGTGATGTTAAAACTAATTTAAGTAGATTTCTTCTCGACTACTGACTTCTGCATCACCCTGTTTTGTGGCAGGGATGATGACACTTAATGTATTGAGAATGTGCTTCTATAACACTTAATGAGTCTTATATTTAGAGCCTCATTATGCTTGTAAGTATACCGGAACCTTCCTTATATAATTATAATGCATAACTAGTATTTTTCCATTGCTAATAACTGATGATGTTAAAACTATTTCAATGGGATTTTATCTTTTCGACTACTGACTTCTGCATCACCCTGTTTTGTGGTAAAGCTGATGACACTTAATGTATCGAAAATGGGCTTCTATAACACTTAATGAATCTTATATTTAGATCTTTATAATGCTTGTAAGTACACTTGATGCCTTCATAATATGATTATATTGCATAAATGGTATTTTAATCCATTTTTAATAAATAGGTTAGGAAGTGACTGAAGAATACCCATGATCGCTGCTGCCAGTTGGTAGATTTTGTATCACCCTGTTTTGCTGGTAAAGATCAACAGGTCTTGCTAAAATATATTTATAGTTCATTCTTGTTTATATTTACAATGAAGGGGAAAGATAATGGTTTTTTATCATAAATTAGACCTACATCTATTACACTTCCTATAATGATTTAAACTTCGTTAAGAAGATAATACACTTTGGTTACAGTCCATGGAATAAAGTTTATGCAACGCCCGGTATCTAGTACATTTTCTTTGATGGAATAGATTTTTAAGTAACCCTGTATCTGAATCGCCAAGGAGCTTAGAATGCTACACTTATGTTTTTGTGTGAATCTGTTTCCTGCTAATGAAAGATTAGAATATTATTGGAGAATTATATAAGGATTTCACGTTAGCTTTTCAACTAGAAAGGTTCTTACTAGTAGCAATGGGAGTACTTCGTATGTTATATAAGCCATTAGTATTGAAACTTCCCTTTTAACTTTTTTGTGTCACCCTGTAATAGGAGTGGTTATATCCACAAGGAACAAAAAGCACTGGGGTTTTACACTGATATGTTTTGATATTCCTCAAGACATTGTTGAGAAGACCCTGAAAAATTTTAAAAACTTTCAGGAAACTTAAGATCACACATTTTCTCCAATTCATAAGTTAAAGAGGCGACAATTGAACAAAATTCCCCAGATTTCTGTTTTACTGCTAACTTTTGTATCACCCTGTCGTGACTGCCATCGATGACACTAGAGTGTCGAGTATGTGCTCAAATACCACATTGGAAAAACTGCATTTATATACTAAAGAGGTTTCTAGGTATACTGGATGCCTTACTTATAAAATTATGTTGCATAACTGGTAATTTTTCCATTGATAATAACCTTGTTAGGAATTAACTAACAAGAACCCAAGATCCATGCTGCCATTGATTAGTTTTTGTATCACCCTGTAATTGGAGAAGATAAACAAACTTGCACTGCTGTATCCATAATTAGTTCATTATTGATTACACTTTCAATGAAGAAGAATCTCATTTTATACTTAATCATATATTAAGAAAACATGATACCTAAGTTTCTGATTTAAAATTTTTATTATGAAGCCAATAGGCCTACATTTTGGTTAAACTCCTTAGATTACAGAATTTGTGACACCCTGTATCTCATACATTTTATGTCACCCTGTATATACCTGCCTGGCTGGATGAATATATGAGTAAACAAGGAGTATAAAATGCCATGGCATTTATTTTAATGTGAATCTGTTTCCTTCTAAATTAAATAGGAAAATGCTGTAAAAGAATTATTCGAGACTCAAATTAGGTATTTAATTAGAAGTTTTGTAGCACTGAAAATTTCATATGTAATAAAAGCTAGTGGTTTTGAACATTCTCTTTTCATTTTTCTTTTTGTGTTACCCTGTAGTAATGAGGTTTCTGTAATTTCAGTTTTTTGGAAGTGTTCCGAACGTTGTAGATGCATTCTGGACAATGATCTTTCTGTAATTATAGTCTTTTGGAAGCGTTTTGAATATTATGATGCATTCTGAACAATGATGTTCCTGTAATATAAGTATTTTGGAAGCGTTTTGAACATTATAGATGGATTCTTAACGATGTAGTGTCTGTAATTTAAGTATTTTGGAAACGTTTTGAACATTATAGATGCATTCTGAACTATGCAGTGTCTGTAATTTAAGTATTTTGGAAGCGTTTTGAACATTATAGATGCATTCTGAATAATGTAGTGTCTGTAATTTCAGTCTTCTGGAAGCGTTACAAAAATTTTAGATACATTCAGAATAATGATGTGTTTATATCTACAAAGAACAAAAATCACAAGCTTTTACACCAATTAGACTTAATATTATTCAAGACATAATGGAGGGAAAGACCCTGAAAGATGTTAAAACTTATGGAAAACGTAATGCAAAACCTTTTCTCAAATTTATAAGTTCAAGATGCGACAATTAAATCAAATATACGAGGTCTCTGTTGTACAAGCAACTTTTGTATCGCCCTGTATTGTGTAGCCTACCTTCAATGACACAAGTGACATTTTGGCTTTTACGTCACTAAAGAAAAAAAAGCTGTATTTATAACCTAGATAAACTCGTTGGTAACACGGATGCCTTTATATGATTATATTGCATAACTAGTAATTTCCCCAATGATAATGTGTATGTTAGGATTTGATTAATAAGTCCATTGAAACCTGTTGTCATAGGTTAGTTTTTTGTATCACCCTGTTTCGTAGGTGAACATCAACAGAGTTTACTAGTGTATTCATATTGGTTTCATATACATTCAAGAGGAAGCTTCTTTATTTTGCTAATTAGAGATTAGGCTTATATTATACTTAAGGCAATAGTTTAGATTTTATACTCAAAAGCCATAAAGTTTTTATATACACCCTGTAAAACCTTTTGTCGACACCCTGTATGTAGTACATTTTTTTTACAGGATTTCAGTATTTAAAATTTAAGCAATGGGTTAACTTAAAGCACAGTACTGTATTATAATCTGTTTCCTCTTTTGTGCTGATGTTCGGGGATATGAATAATTTTCCCAATTTGCAGTTTTTGGATCACCATGCAATTAACTTGCCACATGATATTCAAATTTTTTTTTTTTTCAGAATATATTCAATTGACAATCTAAAGAAAGTATATTTTATCAACTTAGAAGGGTACTTGATACAAACATAGCTGTGGTTATGATTTTAGGAAGTCTGAAAACAAAGGTCAGGTGAGAAGTCGAGACCTTTTGGTTGTAATTTTTATCGTATAGGTTGTAATATTTCATTTGATAACCCCAAATACGTTGCTGGTAGCCTCAGTATTTTACTTATATTGTAGCAAATGTATAAGGAATATCAAAGACAATGCTTTGAAATTCATTAACCATTTGTTTTATGATTCTCTTTAACATGAGTCTTTTTATAGTTTATTTATGACATATTTGTTTTTTATGTTGTTAATAGTTTATATATGACATGTCTGTTTTGACGTTGTTACTTTTTTAAGAATGATTTATTTTTACTTTGTTCTCTTCATTTATTTATTTCCTTATTTCCTTTCCTCATTGGGCTATTTTTCCCTGTTGGAGCCCTTGGGCTTATAGCATCTTGCTTTTCCAACTAGGGTTGTAGCTTGGATAATAATAATAATAATAATAATAATAATAATAATAATAATAACTCACTGCTGCCAATGAAGACAATTTTGCAATCACTGACTTTTATGTTTTATGAGATTTGTCAAACAATTTGAGTGGAACTCATCCGGATGATAATATTACTTTAAGATAGCATACAGTGGGATTATTATTATCATTATTATTATTATTATTATTATTATTATTATTAGCTAAGCTACAATCCTAGTCGGAAAAGCAGGATGTTGTAAGCCCAATGGCTCCAGCAGGGAAAAATAGCCAAATGAGGAAAGGAAATAAGAAAATAGATAAAACTATATGAGAAGTTATGAACAATTAAAATAAAATATCTTATGAAGAGTAAAAACATTAAAACAGATCTTTCATATATAAACCATAAAAAGACTGATGTCAGCCTCTTCAACATAACAAAATTTGCTGCAAGTTTGAACTTTTGAAATTTAATTAAAAAACTTCGATATATTAGGAAAATACAAATGAAATTTTTTTCTCAAATCTTAAAGCCAATATCTAAAAACATAACCCTACATATTATGTTCCTTTTATGCACAAAACCAAACGAAGGATTAAAATTGTTATATACTTGGTTAGTCAATAATTAAAAAAACTTTTGAAGTTTAATTAAAAAACTTCGGTATATTAGGAAAATACAAATGAAAATTTTTTTCTCAAATCTTAATGCCAATATCTAAAAATATAACCCTACATATTAGGTTCCTTTTATGCACAAAACCAAACGAAGGATTGAAATTATTATATACTTGGTTAGTCAATAATTAAAAAAAAACAAGTACATTACATGGTTAGTCAAAAAAAAAAAAAAAAAAAAAAAAAAAAAAAAAAAAAAAAAAAAAAAAAAAAAAAAAAAAAAAAGAAAGTACATTACAGATCTCAAAGTTAATATCGTAGTACCATTTGTGAACTTGTATAATTTAGCAGTAAATAATTTCGTTTTGAAGATGTTGGTTATATATGTTCAATGATAGATATTGAAAATGCTTATCCAAATGGTTTCATAATTATTTGTGCTTTGTGTGACCAATTTTGATAAAGTTCGTGTGTCACTACATTGTTTATATTTTTTTTTCTGATATATTTTTATTTATTTTGGTTCCAAGCAAAGCTTTATATACTAAATTACAAAATTTTCTAATTCTGTTTCTTATTTATTTTGCAATGGAAACTTTTTTACCTTATCATTGTTTATTGTATTCAGATCGTAACTTAGTGGTAACAATTAAATTTCGTGAATCCAATTGAAGACATATTGTGGTATAATAAGTAGTTTACAATCTGCATTTTCAGGTAATTTTATCTTCTTATTTGTCTGCATCTTTTCCCACTTTTATGTGGGATGTTTCTGGCCAGCGTTCTCTGCCTTTAAAGTAAAAAATAACTCTATTGTGTTTTAGGTATAAGTTTAAAATTATCATGGTATAATATTACCATTTTTCAGGTAAAATTACACCATGGCAATTTTAAACTTATACCTGAAACATAGTAAAGTTATTTTCATTTATCCCAAACATTTAAATCTTTCATTATATTATTGGAACTTGTTTACAAAACGATCTGTTGACTTTACCAGGGTGGTGACACCAGAGTTGCCAGGTTTTCTAAATGAGAAAAGGTCAATTTCTAATCAACAGAGGCTTTAAAAGGTCAACCCATTAATAGAAAAAGGTCAAAAATATAGTATTTAAGGCTCGGCTTTTTTCATATTACTAAAGGCCAACCTATTTAAATACAAAAGGTCAAATTTAAGTTTTTTTTGGCCGGAAAAAAGGCCAAACTGGCAACTCTGGTTGACACTCATTAGTATTTTGTCATTCAGTGGGTGCGTTCCATTAATTTTTTTTATTTCTTGTGTTCGTCCACCGACCGTCATATTTCCACATAAGTTCTTCCTCTGTTCATATTAGTTTGAAAGTAAGTCTTATTCAAATATTTCTTGATTTGTATTTAGAATGGAAGCTCAAACTCGCTCTCCTGTCAGTTTAAGCTTACAGACTAGATAGGTGCTTATGGAAAACTGTTCCTTGTGTCCACCACCATCAGGTCAAGCTTAAAAGTTGCTTTATTCTGAGTATTTTATTTCGAAACCTTGGAAAACGTGTATTATATAATAAATTCAGGTGTGTGATCAGTATGTATATTATCCGAACAAATTAGTTTACCAAATCGATTATTGAAAGTTGTCTATTCAATACCGATTAGAATGGTAGACTGATAGCTTAAATATTTTGTATTCTTTGGCGAGTTCCCATTATGATCTTATTAAAATTAGATAGTATTTGGCATCATAATAGTGTAGGTTATTGATGTAGTATAGGAATTTTAGATGAAACTACTGTAGTTTCAACCAGGTCGGATTTTAGAAATAAATATATGTGGACTACCTCATAGTCTACAGTGTGTTTTGAACAAAGTTGACCTTAAGTTTTGTCTGAAATAAATAATTCTATTGATACATGACCCCTCAAAGAACAACCATAATGGGGAGCTACAGTGGGAAATAGTGGTTATTTTGGGAGATAAAAACTGAAAATTGATAAAAAAAATATGTTTAACCTAACACCCACCTAAAGTAACCTAGTGGTCCAGGTACTCCTTACTCCATGGGGGTTTATGGGCTTGGGGCTGTGACACTTCCATTCCTTCCCTATCCTCTTCAACGATGCTGCTAAATTTTCAATGGGGGAAACATGAAAAGAGTAAAATAAGAGAACATATCTAACCAAATCATACTCGCCTAACCCAACCTAGGTGTTGGGTCCTCGTTAAGGGAACCTGTCTAACCTAATCATACTCACCCAACCTAACCTAGGGCTTGGGTCCCCGTTACCCAATTACTTGGCTCTGCAACACCTTTTTCTCTTCCATAACCTGGCCTGAAATACTGCAAAACTCCTGAATTGAGAAAAATGCTTCATATTTTTGGTTAGCCACCCCACATCATATGGAATGGGAAGTTGCAGGTGTAGAAGATTCTTCAGAGTCTTTTTCAGTCTGTTTCCATATTCTGAGCACTACTTCCTTATGCAAATTACTCATTTGTAAAACTATCCCCCTACATTTCACTGCTTCTCTCTTGGACTCTGCTATTAAAAATAGTCCATAGGGGAAAGAATTATCCTAGAGCCTTCTTTCAATGTTTTTTATTTTTTTTTGTATTCTCCTCCATTAGTATGGGAGACAGCAAAAGGCCCAGTTCTAATCCTTGATTAATATGAAGGTTTATCCTAAAATTCTTTATATATCTGCCTCTGACATCATCATTAGTTGACCAATTTTATTCTACTTTTTATCTTATAGTAGCCTATGTTGTTACATTATATTTTCACTATATTGTTGTGTAAATATTTGTTTTTGTTATGATTATTGTTAATCTTATTTTCAAGTATGCTAAGACCTTTTTATGGATATAACTCTTAATCTTAATGAAGACATTGAGCAAAATCCAGGACCAGTGCTGCTTAAACTTGTCTAGTGTATTGAAATATTCATGGAGTACATTCCTATATTAGAGACCTTACACTGGCCTCCAAACATTATGATATTCTTTTGTGTTCAGAAAATTTGATTTTTCGAAAGAGGCACTTGTCTCGGCTGTGGATTCTAGGTTTTAAGAAACCAATGATTTTGAAATGGGGTACCATTCCTAAGGCATGGAGAATGTCATTGTATGTTAGGACTTAAATATCCTGCTTCGCATAAGTCTTATTATACTTGTGGATGTCTCAAGTATCAGATCATGAAAGTTGTGGCAGATACACCTTCATAATTTGTGTTCCAGATGTAGGAAATTAGATTTCGATTATTTTGTTGTGAATCAATGATTAAAATGAATACTATCACTGGTGCTTCTTATCACCCTGTATTGAATCTGTCCACAACCCTCCCTTGACTACAAGCTACAGAACATAGGACTAAAGTTTCATCCAACAATTGACGTTGGGCTAATAAGGTTACTGTATCCAGTCCAAAGGCTAAATAAACATGTTAGGTTAGGTTACTCTAGGTTAGGATTCTCTAGCCTAGATGTACCTATGAACTTTAAGGGCTCCTGGGATAGGCTAAGCTTACTGGTACTAAATCAATATATTAGGCTCCTCTAAAGCTAGGAAACCAACCATCTGATGATTATCGTAGTTTGAATTTTCGTGCAAATCCAGGTCTGATAGGTTGAAATGAAATACTGATTACAAAAATTACAATTAAAAAATAATTGAAACTCTACAATACAACGAAAATGCATTTCTTCGTTTATCTATTAATCCTAATGAACAAAGTATTTATCACTTAAATGGTTACTGAAAACCATTAAGCTGAAAACCAAGTGTTCTACTGAATACAATGTAAATACTCTGGCGCACTATTCTCTTATTTTTCTCCCTCTCTTTTTGAAGTTTTTATAGTTTATATGTGAAAGATTTATTTTAATGTTGTTATTGTTCTCGAAATATTTTGATTGTTCATTACGTGTTTTGTAGCTTATTTATTTCCTTATTTCCTTTCCTCACTCGGCTATCTTTTTTCACTATTGGAGCATTTGGGATTATAGCATATTGCTTATCCAACTAGGCTTGTAGCTTAGGTAATAATAATAATAATAATAATAATAATAATAAAGCTTTGTGCTTGCATAAGAAACCTGTCTCAATTCATCCAGGAGACTAAACAGAACTTTAATTTTAAAATGACATATAATGATGCTATTCCCCCTACAAATTACCTTAGTTTGAGGAAGTTTTCACGGTTTCAATGTAATTCTAATGTAATTTCGGTTTTACTAGCTTAAAATTTAAGGAAATTGGAAAAAGTTTTAAGGTAATCTAAGGTAAAAAGCAGCAGTATTTAGGGTAAAGGGTCCCTATCAACCAGCCTCCTTTGTCTTATCAGACTGCATGGGGGGAGGGGTGAATAAAACCTTTTTTTTTTGCTGTTCAGTAGTTTTTTTTGTTTTTCTTGCTGTTTAACAGTTAAATTCAAAATAGACACTTCACTATCTTATTCGAGCAATGTGCAGAACTATAACGAAGTTGATTTCTACGCTAAAACGCTATAAAAAGCCCTTCACACTCGGGTAAATAACATAACTTGAAACAGTGTGCATTAAACCATTTGCTCAATTTTGATAGTGGGGAAACCACGGTCTATATCCAATGAAACAGTCTTATACAATGAGACGTTCTTGGTTATTGAAAAGACAGTCATAGGCTACTTACTAAATTAATATTTAGGTAGTAAATCTATTATTTTATGGCTTTCGTTGCATATCATCCTTAAATGAAGTCTTTAAAAATCAATTTACTTTTCAGTTATCTGGCTTTAGACAATTAGGCTAGGCACAAAGGCTGCTCAAATTATTCAGTATTTAAAACTACCATTATTTTACAGTAATGCATATTGTTGGGAAATTTATATACAAACAGTAGTATTACTATTTATTTTATTTACAGTCACAAGAGTATCGATTATATGATATCAATATTTTGAATATATTTTTGTAAATATCCTTTACTATATTTTATTATATATACAGTTGCTCACAATAGTAACGATAATATGATATGAATATTTTGAACAATTTTTTGTAAATATCATGATTTTGTTCCCGCCATGCAATCATGGTTATATCAGCTGCTACAGTAGCTGGAAATATTTATTACTTACTGCTCATTCAAAGGCTCTCTGGACAGGGCGTCCACACGATCGAGCATGCCCGACGGGCAAACAGTGATACCAGACCACAATACTTAGTAAGAATGAAGGTTAATGACGTCAGAAGCGGTTAAACCACAGATAGGGATCTGGCATCATAGTGTGTTGCCAGATCCTTGCCTTTACTTTTCTCGCCTCTGACGTCATCAAACCTCATTTTCCCTAACTATTGTGGCCTGGTATCACTGTTTGCCCATCGGTCATGCTCGATCGTGTGGACAGGGCTTTACGGGCTGCCCTAGTGCAAGAGCCCGTGCCTCATTTTCACTAACTATGGTGGCCTGGTATCACTGTTTGCCCATCGGTCATGCTCGATCGTGTGGACAGGGCTTTACGGGCTGCCCTAGTGCAAGAGCCCGTTTCTAGAGGCAAGGCGTTCTGAAACGAACCAACGAACGAACGATTCATTCAGAGGAAAAAATTCAATGGGGTGAAGATAGGAGGAATTTGGTGGAAGGCATTTGATATCCAATGCATAATTATACTGAAACATTTTTATGTCATGGCGCAGTCCATAATTATTATTACTCTTTCATTGGTGATAATGTTGTTGTGGTGACCTATGTGGTAACCGGGATGGAACATAAAAGAATATATATCAATAAAATTTCACCCAAAGGTTATAAATAGATTACTTATTTCCGTCGACTAAATCTACTCAGATACAAGTTTTCCATTTTAAATTTATAAAAAATCACATTCACCCTTTCCATAATATAAAGTCTCCTTAAGTTGGTATACATTTGACTTCCAGTCTAAATGTTTGAAAATAACTCAGTTGATTGAACTCGTCTAGCTTACAAAAATGTTAATTCATTCATTAATCTGATAGTGACTACTGTCATGGTCACTACCTATCATTAATGACGTGGACAGAATAATTACAATAGTATTAAAAACACATTAACTCGGCGACCCAAAAAATTAATAAGAAATTAAACACGCGCTCCACTCCCCCTTTCCCCTAAAAATATATAAACAAACTTTTAATGACTTTCTTTCCCGCCCTATCTCTTAATTCTTAACTTATGTTCATCCATGTAAGAGATTTATCTCGATCTGCGAAGGCGGAAACAAACTTTATTCAGATTTAGACCTGACTATTATATAGACTATTATATTAGACCTGACTATTATATAGACTATAATATTAGGCCTGACTATTATATAGAATATTATATTAGACCTGACTATTATATAGACTATTATATTAGATCTGACTATTATATTAGACCTGACTATTATATAGACTATTATATTAGACTTGACTATTATATAGACTATTATATTAGATCTGACTATCATATAGACTATTTTATTAGACCTGACTATTATATAGACTATTATATTAGACCTGACTATTATATAGACTAATATATTAGACCTGACTATTATATAGACTATTATATTAGACCTGACTATTATATAGACTATTATATTAGACCTGACTATTATATAGACTATCATATTAGGCCTGACTATTATATAGACTATTATATTAGATCTGACTATTATATAGACTATTATATTAGACCTGACTATTATATACACTATTATATTAGACCTGACTATTATATAGACTATTAGACCTGACTATTATATAGTCTTTCATGTTGTTATTCAGTCTTGGTGGTAACGTCCCTGACTTCCGATCGCCAAACTCGTCGTTTATTTGGTCGCTGCAACCACACTATCCTTTTGAGCTAAGGATGGGGGTTCTGAGTCATCAGCAGCCATTGCCTGGCCCTCCTTGATCCTAGCTTGGGTGGAGAGGGGGCTTGGGCGCTGATCATATGTATATGGACAGTCTCTAGTGCATTGTCCTGCTTGAAAGGGCAATGTCACTCTCCCTTGCCTTTGCCATTCATTAGCGACCTTTAAACCTTTAAATAACACAGTGAGGTTAGGAAATCACTGAAAACTTCTCTGCTTGCACTCCTATGAACGTATTTCATGATTGATAAAACCAACTCTAGTCAGTTATAGCAAAAATGATTCAGGTTTCTTCCACGCTTATTGCTTTACCACGCTATGTACTCCTTTTTTCTTTAGGAGGTCTCGCGTAGTGACGTCTTGTGAATAGATTGAACCCTGTCTCGTAGATGTAAATGAGATATTGTAGATCAAAAAGTTACAACCAGTGTGAATAAGCTACCTGTGTTTCCCTGGCAGCTGGAGAATTCAGAGAAGCTGGTACAACACAGCAAGATTTTAAACTAATCAGTATTCCATCTAGAGCTCTAACTATTGTTGAACTGCATATGGCTGGTTTATGGGGCCACGCTTTACCAAATGTTATATTTAAATTCTTCAAGGTTATGGTCGGGACGTATTCTAATATCATGAGCAGTAAATTTTCACTTTAATTACTTAGGTTTCGAGTGTCCTCCTTCTGATAGTGGTGTTGCAGCTTCATCTTCAGACCATCGAGATCTCCTGGCTAGTATAGTTGTAATGTGTTGCCTAGAATTCGCATGGCAGCAGATCGATCTCAGCCCGGGACCGTGAGTTTAAACTGTTTATTGGGGAGGTCACTGCTGAGGTTGGGCATCACAGTGGGGGGGATGGGCTTGCTGAGCTGACGTTCTGTTGAGGATCTATTCTGATGAAACTGAAACCAGACACCTTTACCTTTCTATAGGATTGAATAGGAAATGATGCTAGATACTTTTGAATATTCTTGCTGCTTCATTAAAATTTCCCCTTGCGTTGCAGGCGTGTAGGATTCTTTGTTGATAAACTGTCAATAAGCTGGGCATGATGGTAACAAAGTCCTGGTAGGTGACTTTTGTGGAAGATCAAGTACTACTAACCTAACCTGGTCCAGTGGTGTCACTGGTGTGTACTTGTTCATTACACGTTCCTTGCCGTCTTCACTGAGAGACGAGAGCTTCCTTAGCGAGTTGTAATTTTACTGATAAGGGTAGTTTTAGGGACTAACCAAGTTTAAAACAAAGGTTAATTGTTATTCGGATGCATTCAGTTTCATCAATATTACTTAAGCCATGAAAACATATTTCTCTATTGTTTTTTTGTTTTGTTGATTGTGTTTAACTTTGAAGAATTTTTTTTTCTTCTGTAAAAACGAGAATTGTTGCTGAACCATTAAGATTGTTACGATTGTCGTATCGTTTGTTCTGGTTGCCTTTAAAGATATGGAAAGTGTTGCACTTTTGCTAAATGTCCAAAAGATAATACTTTCTCGTTTCATTTAGTTACGATTGTTCAGTAGTTTCTAATTTCATGCAGTTATGATGATTGTCAACCAGTTTCGAACTATGTTTATTGTTCAGTAGTTTCTAATTTCATGCAGTTATGATGATTGTCAACCAGTTTCGAACTATGTTTATTGTTCAGTAGTTTCTAATTTCATGCAGTTATGATGATTGTCAACCAGTTTCGAACTCTGTTTATTTGAGTTGCAAAAATTTGTACTTT
>NC_090731.1:11690563-11697204 GCF_036898095.1 Palaemon carinicauda
CTCCATAACCCTCTCTATTTTTTTCTCTTCCTCTCTTTCTTTCTTTTTTCCCCTTCTTTCTCCATTACCCTCTCTATTTTTTTCTCTTCCTCTCTTTCTTTCTTTCTTCCCCCTCCTCTTTCTCCACAACCCTCTCTATTTTTTTCTCTTCCCTCTCTTTCTTTCTTTCTTCCCCTTCTCTTTCTCCATTACCCCTCTCTATTTTTTCTCTTCCTCTCTTTCTTTCTTTCTTCCCCTCCTCTTTCTCCACAACCCTCTCTATTTTTTCTCTTCCTCTCTTTCTTTCTTTTTTCCCCTTCTTTCTCCATTACCCTCTCTATTTTTTCTCTTCCTCTCTTTCTTTCTTTCTTCCCCCTCCTCTTTCTCCACAACCCTCTCTATTTTTTTCTCTTCCTCTCTTTCTTTCTTTCTTCCCCTTCTCTTTCTCCATTACCCTCTCTATTTTTTCTCTTCCTCTCTTTCTTTCTTTCTTCCCCTTCTCTTTCTCCATAACTACCTCTATTTTTTCTCTTCCTCTCTTTCTTTCTTTCTTCCCCTTCTCTCTCTCCATAACCCTCTCTATTTTTTCTCTTCCCTCTCTTTCTTTCTTTCTTCCTTTCTTCCCCTTCTCTTTCTCCATAACCCCCTCTATTTTTTTCTCTTCTCTCTTTCTTTTCTTTCTTCCCCCTTCTCTTTCTCCATAAACTACCTCTATTTTTTCTCTTCCTCTCTTCTTTCTTTCTTTCTTCCTCTTCTCTCTCTCCATAACCCTCTCTATTTTTTTCTTGCCTCTCTTTCTTTCTTTTCTTCCCTTTCTCTCTCCATAACCCCCCTCTATTTTTTTCTCTTCCTCTCTTTATTTCTTCCCCTTCTCTCTCTCCATAACCCTCTCTATTTTTTTCTCTTCCTCTCTTTCTTTCTTTCTTCCCCTTCTCTTTCTCCATAACCCCCTCTATTTTTTCTCTTCCTCTTTTTATTTCTTCCCCTTCTCTCTCTCCATAACCCCTCTCTATTTTTTTCTCTTCCTCTCTTTCTTTCTTTCTTCCCCTTCTCTTTCTCCACAACCCTCTCTATTTTTTTCTCTTCCTCTCTTTATTTCTTCCCCTCCTCTTTCTCCATAACCCCCTCTATTTTTTTTCTCTTCCTCTTTTCTTTCTTTCTTCCCCTTCTCTTTCTCCATTACCCTCTCTATTTTTTCTCTTCCTCTCTTTCTTTTCTTTTCTTCCCCTCCTCTTTCTCCACAAACCCTCTCTATTTTTTCTCTTCCTCTCTTTCTTTCTTTCTTCCCCTTCTCTTTCTCCATTACCCCTCTCTATTTTTTCTCTTCCTCTCTTTCTTTCTTTCTTCCCCTTCTCTTTCTCCATTACCCCCTCTATTTTTTCTCTTCCTCTCTTTCTTTCTTTCTTCCCCTTCTCTCTCTCCATAACCCTCTCTATTTTTTCTCTTCCTCTCTTTCTTTCTTTCTTCCCCTTCTCTTTCTCCATAACCCCCCTCTATTTTTTCTCTTTCCTCTCTTTCTTTCTTTCTTCCCCTTCTCTTTCTCCATTACCCTCTCTATTTTTTCTCTGCCTCTCTTTCTTTCTTTCTTCCCTTTCTCTCTCCCATAACCCTCTCTTTTTTCTCTGCCTCTCTTTCTTTCTTTTCTTCCCTTTGTCTCTCTCTATAACCCTCTCTATTTTTTCTCTGGCTCTTTCTTTCTTTCTTTCCCCTTCTCTTTCTCCATAACCCCTCTCTTTTTTCTCTGCCTCTCTTTCTTTCTTTCTTCCCCTTTCTCTCTCTCTATAACCCTCTCTATTTTTTCTCTGGCTCTTTCTTTCTTTCTTCCCCCTTCTCTCTCTCCATAACCCTCTCTTTTTTCTCTGCCTCTCTTTCTTTCTTTCTTCCCCTTCTCTTTCTCCATAACCCCCTCTATTTTTTCTCTTCCTCTCTTTCTTTCTTTATTCCCCTTCTCTCTCTCCACAACCCTCTCTATTTTTTCTCTTCCTCTCTTTCTTTCTTTCTTCCCCTTCTCTCTCTCCATAACCCCTCTCTTTTTTCTCTGCCTCTCTTTCTTTCTTTTCTTCCCCTTCTCTTTCTCCATAACCCCCTCTATTTTTTCTCTTCCTCTCTTTCTTTTCTTTATTCCCCCTTCTCTCTCTCCAACAACCCTCTCTATTTTTTCTCTTCCTCTCTTTCTTTCTTTCTTCCCCTTCTCTCTCTCCATAACCCTCTCTTTTTTCTCTGCCTCTCTTTCTTTCTTTCTTCCCCTTCTCTTTCTCCATAACCCACCTCTATTTTTTTCTCTTCCTCTCTTTCTTTCTTTCTTCCCCTCCTCTTTTCTCCACAACCCTCTCTATTTTTTCTCTTCCTCTCTTTCTTTCTTTCTTCCCCTTCTCTTTCTCCATTACCCTCTCTATTTTTTCTCTGCCTCTCTTTCTTTCTTTCTTCCCTTTCTCTCTCCATAACCCCTCTCTTTTTCTCTGCCTCTCTTTCTTTTCTTCCCTTTTTTCTCTCTCTATAACCCTCTCTATTTTTTCTCTGCCTCTTTCTTTCTTTCTTCCCCTTCTCTCTCTCCATAACCCCTCTCTTTTTCTCTGCCTCTCTTTCTTTCTTTCTTCCCTTTTCTCTCTCTCTATAACCCTCTCTATTTTTTTCTCTGGCTCTTTTCTTTCTTTCTTCCCCTTCTCTCTCTCCATAACCCTCTCTATTTTTTTCTCTTCCTCTCTTTATTTCTTTCTTGCCCTTCTCTTTCTCCATAACCCCTCTCTATTTTTTCTTTTCCTCTCTTTCTTTCTTCCCCTTTTCTCTCTCCATAACCCCCTCTATTTTTGCTCTGCCTTTCTTTCTTTCTTTCTTTCCCCCTTCTTTCTCTCAATAACCCGCTCTATTTTTTTCTCTTCCTCTCTTTCTTCACCTTCTCTTTCTTCATAAACCCTCTCTATTTTTTTCTTTTCCTCTCTTTCTTTCTTTCTTCCCCTTCTCTCTCTCCATAACCCTCTCTATTTTTTGCTCTGCCTTTTCTTTCGTTCTTTCTTCCCCTTCTTTCTCTCAATAACCCGCTCTATTTTTTCTCTTCCCTCTCTTTCTTCACCTTCTCTTTTCTTCATAACCCCTCTCTATTTTTTCTCTTCCTCTCTTTCTTTCTTTCTTCCCCTTCTCTCTCTCCACAACCCTCTCTATTTTTTTCTCTTCCTCTCTTTCTTTCTTTCTTTCCCCTTCTCTTTCTCTATTACCCTCTCTATTTTTTCTCTTCCCTCTCTTTTCTTTCTTTCTTCCCCTTCTCTTTCTCCATAACTACCCTCTATTTTTTTCTCTTCCTCTCTTCTTTCTTTTCTTCCTTTCCCCTTCTCTTTCTCCATAACCCCTCTCTATTTTTTCTCTTCCTCTCTTTCTTCACCTTCTCTCTCTCCATAACCCTCTCTATTTTTTCTCTTCCTCTCTTTCTTTCTTTCTTCCCCTTCTCTCTCTCCATAACCCTCTCTATATTTTCTCTTCCTCTCTTTCTTTCTTTCTTCCCCCTCCTCTTTCTCCATAACCCCCTCTATTTTTTTTCTCTTCCTCTCTTTCTTTTCTTTCTTCCCCTTCTCTTTCTCCATAACTACCTCTATTTTTTTCTCTTCCTCTCTTTCTTTCTTTCTTCCCCTTCTCTCTCTCCATAACCCCTCTCTATTTTTTTTCTCTTCCTCTCTTTCTTCTTTCTTTCTTCCCCTTCTCTCTCTCCACAACCCCTCTCTATTTTTTTCTCTTCCTCTCTTTCTTTCTTTCTTCCCCTCCTCTTTCTCCATAAACCCCCTCTATTTTTTCTCTTCCTCTCTTTCTTTCTTTCCTTCCCCTTCTCTTTCTCCATTACCCTCTCTATTTTTTTTCTCTTCCTCTCTTTCTTTCTTTCTTCCCCTCCTCTTTTCTTCCACAACCCTCTCTATTTTTTTTCTCTTCCTCTCTTTCTTTTCTTTCTTCCCCTTCTCTTTCTCCATTACCCTCTCTATTTTTTCTTTTCCTCTCTTTCTTTCTTTCTTCCCCCTTCTCTTTCTCCATTACCCTCTCTATTTTTTTCTCTTCCTCTCTTTCTTTCTTTCTTCCCCTTCTCTCTCTCCACAACCCCTCTCTATTTTTTCTCTTCCTCTCTTTCTTTCTTTCTTCCCCTTCTCTTTCTCTATTACCCTCTCTATTTTTTTCTCTTCCTCTCTTTCTTTTCTTTCTTCCCCTTCCTCTTTCTCCATAACCTACCTCTATTTTTTTCTCTTCCTCTCTTTCTTTCTTTCTTCCCCCTTCTTTCTCTCCACAACCCCTCTCTATTTTTTTCTCTTCCTCTCTTTCTTTCTTTCTTTCCCCTTCTCTCTCTCCCATAACCCTCCTCTATTTTTTCTCTTCCTCTCTTTCTTTCTTTCTTCCCCTTCTCTCTCTCCATAACCCCTCTCTATTTTTTTCTCTTCCCTCTCTTTCCTTTCTTTTTTCCCCTTCCTTTCTCCATTACCCTCTCTATTTTTTTCTCTTCCTCTCTTTCTTTCTTTCTTCCCCTTCTCTCTCTCCATAACCCTCTCTATTTTTTCTCTTCCTCTCTTTCTTTTCTTTTTTTCCCCTTCCTTTCTCCATTTACCCTCTCTATTTTTTTCTCTTCCTCTCTTTCTTTCTTTCTTCCCCTCCTCTTTTCTCCACAACCCTCTCTATTTTTTTTCTCTTCCTCTCTTTCTTTCTTTCTTCCCCCTTCTCTTTCTCCATTACCCTCTCTATTTTTTTCTCTTCCTCTCTTTCTTTCTTTTCTTCCCCCTCCTCTTTCTCCACAACCCCTCTCTATTTTTTTCTCTTCCTCTCTTTTCTTTCTTTTTTTCCCCTTCTTTCTCCATTACCCTCTCTATTTTTTTCCTCTTCCTCTCTTTCTTTCTTTCTTTCCCCTCCTCTTTCTCCACAACCCTCTCTATTTTTTTCTCTTCCTCTCTTTCTTTTCTTTCTTCCCCTTTCTCTTTCTCCCATTACCCTCTCTATTTTTTCTCTTCCTCTCTTTCTTTCTTTCTTCCCCTTCTCTTTCTCCATAACTACCTCTATTTTTTTCTCTTCCTCTCTTTCTTTTCTTTTCTTCCCCTTCTCTCTCTCCATAACCCTCTCTATTTTTTTCTCTTCCTCTCTTTTCTTTCTTTCTTCCTTTCTTCCCCTTTCTCTTTCTCCATAACCCCCTCTATTTTTTTTCTCTTCCTCTCTTTCTTTCTTTCTTCCCCTTCTCTTTCTCCATAACTACCTCTAATTTTTTCCTCTTCCTCTCTTTTCTTTCTTTCTTCCTCTTCTCTCTCTCCATAACCCCTCTCTATTTTTTTCTCTGCCTCTCTTTCTTTCTTTCTTCCCTTTCTCTCTCCATAACCCCCTCTATTTTTTTCTCTTCCTCTCTTTATTTTCTTCCCCTTCTCTCTCCTCCATAAACCCTCTCTATTTTTTTCTCTTCCTCTCTTTCTTTCTTTCTTCCCCTTCTCTTTCTCCATAACCCCCCTCTAATTTTTTTCTCTTCCTCTTTTTATTTTCTTCCCCTTCTCTCTCTCCATAACCCTCTCTATTTTTTTCTCTTCCTCTCTTTCTTTCTTTCTTTTCCCCTTCTCTTTTCTCCATTACCCCTCTCTATTTTTTTTTCTGCCTCTCTTTCTTTCTTTCTTCCCTTTCTCTCTCCATAACCCCCCTCTATTTTTTCTCTTCCTCTCTTTATTTCTTCCCCTTCCTCTCTCTCCATAACCCTCTCTATTTTTTTTCTCTTCCTCTCTTTCTTTCTTTCTTCCCCTTCTCTTTCTCCACAACCCTCTCTATTTTTTCTCTTCCTCTCTTTCTTTCTTTCTTCCCCTCCTCTTTCTCCCACAACCCTCTCTATTTTTTCTCTTCCTCTCTTTCTTTCTTTCTTCCCCTTCTCTTTCTCCATTACCCTCTCTATTTTTTTTCTCTTCCTCTCTTTCTTTCTTTTCTTCCCCTTCTCTTTCTCCATTACCCCCTCTATTTTTTTTTCTCTTCCTCTCTTTCTTTCTTTCTTCCCCTTCTCTCTCTCCATAACCCTCTCTATTTTTTTTCTCTTCCTCTCTTTTCTTTCTTTCTTCCCCTTTCTCTTTTCTCCATAACCCCCTCTATTTTTTCTCTTCCTCTCTTTCTTTCTTTCTTCCCCTTCTCTTTCTCCATTACCCCTCTCTATTTTTTCTCTGCCTCTCTTTCTTTCTTTCTTCCCTTTCTCTCTCCATAACCCTCTCTTTTTTCTCTGCCTCTCTTTCTTTCTTTCTTCCCTTTGTCTCTCTCTATAACCCTCTCTATTTTTTCTCTGGCTTCTTTCTTTCCTTTCCCCTTCTCTTTCTCCATAACCCTCTCTTTTTCTCTGCCTCTCTTTCTTTCTTTCTTCCCTTTCTCTCTCTCTATAACCCTCTCTATTTTTTTCTCTGGCTCTTTCTTTCTTTCTTCCCCTTCTCCTCTCTCCATAACCCTCTCTTTTTTCTCTGCCTCTCTTTCTTTCTTTCTTCCCCCTTCTCTTTCTCCATAACCCCCTCTATTTTTTCTCTTCCTCTCTTTCTTTCTTTATTCCCCTTCTCTCTCTCCACAACCCTCTCTATTTTTTCTCTTCCTCTCTTTCTTTCTTTCTTCCCCTTCTCTCTCTCCATAACCCTCTCTTTTTCTTCTGCCTCTCTTTCTTTCTTTCTTCCCCTTCTCTCTCTCCATAACCCCAA